>NC_056728.1:1839144290-1839401790 GCF_019279795.1 Protopterus annectens
AACAGATAGATTGTATCTCTCAGCTTCCTAAGAATGAGGGTATTCAACAGGGTGAGGTGAAGACTGTAACTATGGATAGGGAAGTCTGGTCTACCCAGCTCAGCTTGGTATCACTGCAACCCTCAGTAGGACAGGCTATTTAGACAAAATTATGACAATGCATTAATGTTTAAATAATCATATACAGGTTTACATAATGACAATTTTTTTTTAAAACAAATCCCTCTTTGTTTTCTTTTTAAAGCAGGAGAACAAGAGCTAAATAAGTCCATAGACTCTGGATGTGCATAAACATCCCCTGTACTACAAAGAAAAGACTAACACACTGAGGTAGTGATGACCAGCTGATTGTTTCATTTTTTAAAAGAATCAGGGCCATCCATTTACATAAGACAGTTTTTAAATGTTTTAATGTCTTCTAATCATCTAAGTAAAGTATTACTTTTTGTTATGAGAAATACAGTAACACTGACTGTGGACGTTAGGTTACCCCACCAGGTCAGCAGCTACCACTGCAGTCTTCTTTAAAAATATTCCTGCCCAAAAATTTTCTGAAGTTGCTACTTGGACCACCAGTCACAAGTTTTCCAAGCATTACAAACTTGGTATTGAGAGATATAGTAAATTTTGTGTCCTCTGTCCTGTAGGTTGTACTTTAGATTGTTTGTTACTCTTTCATCCAGGTTATGAATTCCTGCATCAATGGTCCTTGTGATAAATGCAATAGTGCTGTAAGAGTATGCTTACTATAAAAGTAGACATTTGAGTAGAAGGATCACTGCTGTAGGACAGACTCCCTCACCCTATCCTTCTGGTCTTACAAATGGGCTCCAGTATTCTTTGTGTATAATTTGTTATATGCCATTTGTCTGCTTTATGTAGTTTTGAATGATTTTCATGGTGTTATAAAACTTCATCCTATAGTACATTTCAGTGTTTGTCACTTTACTTAGCATGTTAGTTGGCTGTTACAATGTCTGAATATTTCCACTCTATGTTACCAAACTTCCAGATGATATGGCACACGGATTTCTCTTCTCCTTGGATGCCTTTGGATAATACTGCTCCTGCATCACCACTGATGCATCTTGATATAGGGTGAATTCCTCAGTAAAATCAGGGATCACTAGTACAAGTTCAAAACACAGGATCCTTGTGAGTTCATTAAATGCTTTTTCTGCCTCAAGAGACCACTGCACCTTGACAGCAGCTTTCCCCTCTTATGAGAGCTATTGGCAGGCAAGCAGCAGTCACATAATTAGGCATACATTTTCTATTGTGCTAGCTAGTCCAAAAACACTGGCCACACCCTCTACCATGACGTCACCACAGGAGCAGTGAAGGAGATGCTGTTATGGGTATGACGGATGGCTGCTGGAGTGGCTAGCTGGCCAGCTGCTGGAGTGGCTAGCTGACTGGCTGGCTGGCTGGCTGGCTGCAGGAGTGGCTAGCTGGTTGGTGGGATTAGCAGCTGGATGTATGAATGACTGGATGGATGGATGGCTGGCTGCATGAATGGATGGATGGATGGCTGGCTGGCTGGATGAATGGATAGATGGCTGGATGGCTGGATGGATGGGTGGTTGGATGGATGAATGGGTGGTTGGATGGATGGATGGATGGATGGATGGATGGATGGATGGATGGATGGATGGCTGCATGGATGGATGGATGGCTGCATGAATGGATGGATGGCTGGTTGAATGAATGGATGGCTGGCTGGCTGGTTGGAAGAATGGCTGGCTGGCTGGTTGAATGAATGTATAGCTGGCTGGTTGAATGAATGGATGGATGGCTGGATGGATGAATGGATGGATGGCCGGCTGGTTGGAAGAATGGCTGGCTGGCTGGATGAATGGATGGATGGCTGACTGGCTGGCTTGTTAGAAAAAAAAATCTTTGTTTATTTATTTATTTTTTTTAGCGGCTGTAGCAGCGCTTAAAACAAAGCTCTCCTACACCTGCAATCTTTGCAGGGCTCTTCCTGCCCCAATCCCCACCCCTTTAATGAATTGCAGCCAATTGCTGCACGAATTACAGCACCTGGACCTAACAGGCAGCAGCTTTGCCTGCAGGTCCAGGTTGGTGACATAACTGAATTGCCATGGAAAAGCCGGAAGTAATTGCGGCTTTTCCACAGCAATTCAGTGCGATTGAAAAGCGGGACTTTTCAAGTCCCACTACTTTCCACAGCGGGCAACGGGATGAGGCAGCTCAACCCGTGAGTGTCCTGCTGACAACGGGATGGGTGGCAACCTTAGTGCAGGCCAGTATTTTATGGGCTTATTTTTTTCTGGTTGTGTTCTTGCCACTTCTCCTCCTATAAGGTATCCCATGTATTTGGTTTCCACCATATGCAATTTACTTTCCTTAGGATTTACATTTAAGCCTGTTTATCTTACACACTCTAACATACCTGCACTTTTGATAATGGAGATTCCCAGTTTTCTGAACGAATGACCACATCGTCCAGGTACACTGCAGCATATTAGGACTGAGGCTGCTGTATTTTTCCTATCAGCCTTTTAAAGGTAACTGGGACTTTATGCAGCTCAAATGATAATGCTGTGTACTGAATAGCCTATCAGGGGTTACAAAGGCTTTTTTTTTTCTTTGGCCAAGGGGGTAAATGGTATCTGCCAGTATCCATTCTGCAAGTTTGGTGTTGTCAAGTATTTGACCTTGCCTGAGTTCTCTATCAACTCAAGTGGGGGGGGGGGTCAGCAATTTTCAGCTCCCCCTTTCTGGGTAGGAGGGGTTACTGCCTGCAATCTGGCACTCCCTCCATCATGGATGGAAGCCGTGTTGTGACTGTATGGCACCATGCTGTAAAATTCAGCATGAGCAGGGGTGGAGCTAGCTGACTCTATATCCAGCGATGTGACTGTATGTTAGAATGCTGTAGAATTCAGCATAAGCAGGAGTGGAGCTAACTGATGGTGGAGTGGTGCAGCGGTAGCATTGTTGCCTCACAGCAAGAGCTTCTCTGGTTCAATTCTCGGCTGGAGTGCCTTCTGTGTGGAGTCTGCATGTCCTCCCTGGGTTTGTGTAGGTTTCCTCTGGGTACTCTGGTTTCCTCCCATGTTACAAAGACATGCGTCTGGAGTGTTTCTCCCTGGGCCTCTGCTGAAAATTGGCTTCATTCCAAGTTAGACTTTCCCAGTAAACAAATGTTAATAAATAAATAAAATTAAATAAAATAAAATAAATAAATATATGTAGTGATGTGACTGTATGTCAGCATCCTGTAGAATTCAGCAAGCAGCATGAGCAGGGGTGGAGCTAACTGACCCTATATACAGTGACATGACTGTATGGCAGCAAGTTGTAGAATTCAGCATGAGCAGGGGTGGAGCTAACTGACTCTATATGCAGTAATGTGAGTGATGTCAACAGCTTTGCCTGGTTAAGGTGAGGAAAAAATCCCCATTGTAACTGTGAGGATAGGACACATCTGGGACTGCCTGATTTCCTCCACATCCTCCTTCCCTTGTGATTACATTTAGATGTCTTCCCTACTCCCCCCCCCCGGGAGGCATGATCTGAAAAGAAAAGTCAGACATAAGTCAGGGTGAAGTTAGAATATGAAAACTGGGGAGACACTCTGGGATGCAGCTGATGGCTAACAGCCATGAGGAGAAAATAAATAAATAAATAACAAAGCATAGAATGTGCTGCATGATTGCTTATTTAATCATTGGGCTATGAAACTGTGAAACTGCAGACATATACCTCTAAAGATGTCTGACCACTGAAAAAGATCATGCCAGGGTAATTCTCCTTCATTTCATGAATCTTGTTCAGCAATGTTCTTACTCCACCATCTGCTGTTATGGCACATATACCCACACCACATAGTTACAGAGGTACTATCACGTGGCAGCAATAAGATATCTTTTTAGTCTATGGACAATGACATTTCCACACTATGTAATGTGCACAGAACCTACATGTGCATTTGTTTAGAACATAAGAGATTAATTACTAAAAATACAACACTACTTTAATAAATTAGGATTTTACACCTCAGCTGTATACATACACACACACACACACACACACACACACACACACACACACACACACACACACACACACACACACACACGAGCACATATATGCAATGACTGTACAATGTATACCCAAGTGCCTTACTGTAGTTATAAGATGTACAGGTGTATTTTTTGCATTCTGAATTTTACATTTGGTAGTTTATGTATGATAGGTTCATCAGCTCACAGGTCATTACTAGTCTATTGATTGAGGAGATCATTTGTAGCCTAGACACTGTAATTTCCATTACTTCCTACCCTTTCCATGAGGGTTTATGAGGTAAAACAGGACTGTATTTGCAGTTTGCCATTCATTCATCCAGGTTACTTTTGATGAGTGATGAGTCTGTTACACAGTAGAAGAATTCTTTGAGTGAGGTATCTATCAGGAAAGTATGCTGTATTTATGTTTTGGTGAAGGTTATGTTCTTCTTTGCGGGTGTTCATGCATTTGCCAGTTTTGTGAATATGAAAAAGGTCTGGCAGAACAGAGTCACTTGAGACTTTTTAGCTGAGAGATCACTCTTAAGGAGTTTGTATGCAAAACAAAAGAGAAATAGGGCTCTGAAGTGCTCTGCATAGGTAATGGAACTCAATCCCTTGATTTTATTTGTGAGGAAATGTTGGGGTCTCTCAGGTTGGATCATATATCTGGACAGGTACATATCACAGGGAACACCATATTCAATTATGGGCCTAATAATGGAGGAGTAGAGAGGTATGATAACATCATTGGACCTGGAGATAACACTCTTGGTGATCACTTGGGCTAAACAGAAGGACTTCAAAATAACCATGGATATGTTGTGGTCAGAGGAGAGCTCTTTGTCAACAAATGCACACAGGTCTTGATAACTGTGTCCATTTTGAAAAGGTACCATTAATGTGGCAGGAGCAAAGCAACACTTTTTGGCACATAGCTTGAAACCCTGGTCATGGCACCATTTGTTTTTATATCTTAGTCCTTCATGTAGAAACTTGAAGTCCCTAGGTGAGATGCCAAAGGCACTTGACATCAGATATGATATCATAGTTGATGAATATACCAAACAGGAGTGGCCCCAGTACCAATCACTAGGGGAAACTGCTAAGCAATAACCATCTTTGGAAATGAGCGCTCCTCCAGTTTTATTTGCTGGGTTCTGTCTGTGAACCAGTTTGATATCTATTGGGTAACAAAAGGTTTTACATTCCATCTGATATGTTTATATGTGATTTCTGAGTGCGGAATAATATTGAAGGTTTTGATTAGGTTGAGGTAAGTTGTGAGTGCTGATTTGCCCTTGCTCAAAGTCTCAGTTATTTTTTCTAGAAGTCGACTAGGTTTCACAAGTAGGATCTGCTCTTCACAAACTCAAAATTATTTGGGTCAAGGATTTTAGTCTGCCAATGTTGGTGTTTATGAGGCCCATAATTATGTGCTCCAACTTGTGAGGCTATGGGTCTGTAGTTTCCAGGATCAGTGATAGGACCATCATTGTGTAAGGGGATGACTACCACAGTTGTCCAAACCTCTGGCATGAACACAATGAAAAGCTGAGGTTGAACAGATTTTGAATTGTGTCAGTGAGTCAGTGTTTCATACTGACAAGAAAGCACCTCATCACATTGTCAGGCCTCATGGAATTAGTATTTTTCAACTCCAAGATAGCCTTTAGAACTTGTTCAGGGATGATGATTTAGGGGGAAGCTGACATGGGTCAAGTGTGTGAAGGATGGATGAGATAGGGTATTGAAGTTTGAACTAAGGTTTGTCTGCTACTATGTTACCTATGTCTTCAGGGCCTAGTTACGTAGAGTTGTTATTTATCAATTCTGAGCAGTGCTGAGTGATGTTTCTAAGGTTTCTGATATAGTTAAAAAGGAATGGTGATTGTTTTTGACAGATATGGCTTTTTAAATTCATTCTTTGCCTTGGAAAATATTATTTTGCCTCTAAGCTTTTTGTTTAACTCTTAGAGTTTAATTTGGAGGTGTTTAATTTAGAGGTATACGTTTTTTCAATTTGTTAATAGGGAAGATGATTTTTGTCTGCTGTTTTAAAGCTTGTTTATGCAGGTTCCACCAAAGAGGTTTATTTTTAAACTTGGTGCTGTATTAGTAACGGAATGGGACCAAAATCTTGATGAAGGTATTGAGGTGAGAAAAGAACATCTCCTTAAATGCAGCAATGTTTGCTGTTGTGTTCTCAAGGGGAGGTGGGCTATTGAATCTTCCCAGGTCATCATAAGGTTTATGAGTGTTTGTGGCTGGTGTCTAATATTAAGAACCACTTTGTGATGGTCAAATAGAGCATAATGGTGCTGTGTTTGTAATGATCATTTGTAACACATTTGATCCCCTGTTAGGGGAGTGTATAATCTGGTCCAGTGAGTTTGTATTGATAAAGTCTAAGAAGCATTTAGCATATTTATTTGTAGTTGAATAAGTATTCATGTTACTAGACAGATAATTGAAGTTCCTAATATGGTAGTGTTTGGTTCAATGGTAAGGGACTTGCCTCATCGGTTGTGGGTGCCACAAATGGGAGTTGTTCTCTAGCTATCCAGGATGTTGCAAGGAGTCTTGCTTATGGTTAATGGGATGTGGAGAATTTCAAAGTGGTTTTCCATAGGTTCCGTAGTTCATAGGTAGGTACTAGGATATCTGCCCGAAGGCATTTATAAGCCTAGCCAGAATGTGTTGGCTTTCGCCACCCCCTTTGATTAGTTCCCTGTGCCTCTGTCCAGCAGAGCCACTGAAGTGATCCCTGGGGTAAACTTTCTGTTTCCCATCCACTCGTCAAGGTTTTTCTTGAAGAGTGTTAGGGAGGAGCTCTGCCTAATGTAGATTGGAATCTTGTTCCAAAGCATGGGAAGTCTTTGGGACAGGAATCTATCTTTCCAGCATATCCTATTTATTGTTGTGGTGAGGTTTAGATCCGTAGAATGTGTGGCTTGAGGGGATAAGGTTTTCTTTAGGTGGAGCATGTCCATCAATTCTGGGTTGGACATGGCCTTGTATGTCAGGCAAAGATCACCTCTGAGTAGGCGGTATGCAACCGAGTACAGCTGGAGTTTCATCAGTTGAGCTGCATAGCGCATCTGTTTGAGGCCAGTGATCCTCTTGGTGAGGTACTTCTGTGGTCTTTCCAGCTGTTGCAGGTGTCTTGTAAGGTACATCCCAAATGGGGCATTGTACTCTATGATGAGTCTGATGAGTGATGAGTAGACGGGCACAATGACCTCTTTTGATCTGGATGCAAACCCTTTTGTTATTAGGTGGGCCTCATAGAAGGATTTTCTAACCACTTTGACAATGGGATTATCAAAGGAGAGATTACTATCTACTTGATTCCCCAGATCCCTTATTACCTTTTCGGTATTTAGGGGACGACCACCCATGTGGTAGTTTGTGGGTACTTTGTTTTTTCCAAAGGGGATGACTATGCACTTTTTGGCATTTATCTTGAGGACATGATTTTGACACCAGGTATCCGTCTCAGTGAGACCCTTTTGGAGAATGTCTGTGTCAGCCGGAGAGTCAATTATAGCACGTAGTTTGCAGTCGTCTGTGAACTTGGTCAGCCATAGTCCTCCTGTGCTTGTCTGTACCTCTGAGAAGTATATGCCGAACAGGAGGGGTCCTAGGACTGAGCCCTGGGGAACGCCACTTGTAACCGGTTTAGAGTCAGACCTAGCTCCCACAACTCTCACCATGTGGGTTCTGTCCATGAGCCAATTGGCAACCCATCTTGTGACATAGGGGTTTATGTTCAGGCTGGTGAGCTTGTCTATGATACCAGAATGGGGAATAGTGTCGAAGGCCTTTGTGAGGTCTAGGTAGGCTGTGCGTACTACCTTTCCCTCGTCTATAGCCTTGGTAACTGTCTCAAAGAATTCCACCAGGTTTAGGAGGCATGATCTGCCCTTAACAAAGCCGATATGGGTAGGGTCCAGTGTTTGAAGGTTCCCAATGTCTCTGTTAATGAGTTCCATGATGATGTGCTCCATAGCTTTGCAGACCAAGCTAGTCAGGCTTATAGGGCGATAGTTCCCGGGGGTCTGTTGTGGCTCCACCTTTGTGGAGCGGAATAACCACTGCTGTGTGCCACTCTATGGGTACATAGCCTGTGGAGAGGCTGAGTTTGAACAGTGTGTTTAGGTGAGGGGTTAGTTCATCTTTGAGCTAGTGTAGGACGCAGCCTGGGACACCATCCAGTCCCATTGATGCTGTGCTTTTGGCTTTGGTGAGGGCTGTTTTATCCTGAGTGTCTGTGCTTTCAGGGGTGCTACATTCTTCTGGTATGGTTACGAGCTCCTTTAGGGGTGAGAGGGGGGATGAAGTTTGCACTGAACCTGTCTGCCAGGATGTTGGCAATATCGGTTGGTTCAGTGTATTTTGTGCCATTTTGCACTAACTCGGAGCAGATCTGATCATTGCCACTTAGATTCTTGACATACCTAAAGAATACCTTGTGGTTATCTTTGGAGTTCTAGGCAGTTTTTCTTTCAAAGCTTACCTTGGACAATTTTATGAGGGATCGGAGTTTCTCACTGATACTGATCTGGGATGTCTTCCCTTCTTGGGATTTTACTCTTTTCTGTACCGGTTTCCTCCTTCTATTGTATCGCTTGTTTATGGCAGGTGTCCACCAGACTGGTTTCCTTTTCTTGGAGGAGTGAGTCTTGGTTTTGCTTGGGATAGCACGATCCATGTATTCTTGTAGGTGCCCATAGAATGCATTAGTAAAGGATTTTGCAGCTTGGACAGCGTTATCCTTTAGCATGGGGGCTTTGAAACTTTCCACCTCAGTCTTAAGTAATGTAAAGTTTGCTTTTGAAAAGCTTTTCACAGTGGTTTCCTTGTCCAGGGGTGGGGGCGGAATGTGGATATCCAAAGTGATTTGTTTATGGTCAGATCTAACCAGCGAGGGGTTGGCCTCCGGTGTGGAACACCGGTCACCCATGTTGGTGATGACCAGGTCCAATATGTTGTCACCTCTGGTGGGAGTGTTGACCAGTTGGTCCAGGGTGTTTGAGTTTATAAATTCTAGGAAATGTTGGGCAAGGGAGTTAGTACCTGAGTAGTTCTCTCAGTTAATGTTTGGGTAGTTGAAATCACCCAATATTAGGGTGTTTGGTAGGACCTTTATGTTTCTCAGTGTTTCCAGAAATGCGGAATGGGGGTCCTGGGACATGGTGGGTGATCTGTAGCAAGCTACAATTTGAATTGCACGTGGATGATCTCTGAAGCATTGTGCTGTGCCACTAACTTGGAGGTGTGGGTATCCTTGATGAATATGGATACTCCTCCGCCTTTTGTATTTCGTTCCGGGTTCTGTGGCTGAAATGTATGGTATGAATTGTAGCCTGGTAGTGCTAGGGTGTTCTCTGGAGCCTTTAACCAGGTTTCTGTTACTGCACATATAACGATTTTCTCCATACTGAGGAGTGCCTCGAGTGCGTGCATTTTGAGGTTTAGACTTCTGGCATTGAGTAGCATTACCCTCAGATTTTTGTTACTTGTGCTATTTACGGCGGTGGGTTTGTCTTTTGAGCCTTGCCTAAAAAAAGCACTATGGGGGTGGCAAGAGCCTTGGCCAGTATTTGAAAGCCTAAGGGTGACAGGTGAAAGCTGTCTCTAGTGAAGCAGCGTGGCTTGTCAAGCATGTCATCCCAGGTGGACAGACACTGGATCCCCTTTGAATGACACCAGAAACTTAGCCAATTGTTGAAATTGATCATTTTTTCATTATACCGTGGTATCATTCTTGGTGAGGGCAGGATGCTACTCAGGGTCGGGGTCATACCTGCCTGGGCTACATGATCAGAGAGCTCTTCCATGTCTCTTTTCATGTAGTCCAGGGAGGTACGGCTCAGGTTATTCACACCAACATGAATAATGACAGAGTCGTATTTGTACTTGTTCTGGAGTGACCTTAGTGCTTGTGTTATGTGGAGGATCCTGGCACCCGACAGGCAGCTAACAGTAACCTTCTCCTTATTCAGTCTAGTGAGTGGGACATCAGTGTGCCTGACTACAGAGTCACCTATTACTAGTATGTTGGGTATGTTATTTTAACTTAAGGGCTGTGATTGCGTAGCACACTGGTTTTATGAAGTATGTGTTTCATAGTTTGTGTTGGGGGTGGAGGTTGTTTGGATGTCTGCTTTGGAGGTCTCTGTTGCTTTTGCAGATTTTTATTTAGAGCCTCCAAGTGTGTTTTCACGTATTTATGTGTGTTTTTTGCCGGTGCTGGTTTAATGGGTCTATGTGAGACTGGTGGTGTGATGCCAGTATTTCCCTTCTCCTCTTGACTGTCTGATCCAGTCTTGGCTTGAGAGAGCTTAGCCTCCAGTTTGGCTGTATAATTGCATCTCTCGCATGTATTCGTGTTTGGTGGTAGGAGGAGAGGGTTGTCTGTGTACATGAGGCAGTTGTAACATTGTCTCAAAATGCCCGGATTCACCAGTTGGACTGGGGAGTACACCTGAAACTGCCCTTTGTACATGCCTGGATAGGTACAGTGAACTGTTTTACTGAATGGCTGGTAAGGTCGAACAGTGAGCCTTGTCCTTCTGTACAGTATGGGGGGGGTCTAGTGTGAGGGTTTATAAGTGCTTGCTATGAGTTTTGAGCAAGTGCCGGGATGAGAAATGAATGGCTTGAGTGCTTAAGTTGAAAGTTTGTCTAGTTCCAAAGGAAAAGTTGAAGAGGAAATTTTGTGGAGCCGGGAATAGTTATACTCTAGCTAACTGGCGCTGCCCGGCACGCAAAACTGGGTAAATGCGTTTTTTATAGCAGGGAAATGAAAGAGATAGAAATGAACCCAAAATGGCCAATAAACTACTAATTTCTGGGCTGAAACCACTCCTTGAGGGACAGATAGGCTGCTCAAAGCTCCCCTCTCTCACAGGTGAACAGAGAAACTTCCTTCTATCCAAGTAGGGTATGGGCAAACACAGAGATTTGTAACACAGCCCTGAATTCAGCACTAACCTGAAAACTGTATACATCTAAAGATGAAGGAATCATAGAGGAATATGGGCACACTCAAATCGGTAAAAAAGGCACTCTCAGTTGAAGATCTGACTCTGCAATAAGCATTAAACCCTAGTTAAGGAAGTTAAAGTTTCACTGCACTAGAACCAAATTTTTGCAATGACACAGCTGTCAATATTTTCTAAAGTTAAGAAGGTCACTATAGCGGGCAATTTCTTACTGCTTCTTCTAGCAGTGAGCAGCACAGCTTTTATCCTGTCCTGACTGGGTTTGGCTAGATTGGTAGATGGAACAGGTGTGCATTAACTAAATAAGGCACTATGAGGGTAGGGAATGTCCTGTCTAGTATACAAGCCTTGAGGTAAAAGGTGCAGGTTATCCCTGGCAAAGCAGGTAGGACTGTCAGCCTTCCCCCTCCAGGCTCAGACACACATTAGATCACCTCTGAATAGCACCAGTAGTCAAGCAAATTATTGAAGTCAATAATTTTTCTGTTTATACTAAGGCATCATTTTTGGTGAATGTAATATGATGTTCAAAACTAGCTTAATAGCAGTCTTAGGTGTATACCCTGACAACTCTATCAAGTCTCTTCGTATAATCCAGGGAATGTGGGGGTTCAAATAGCCCATGACATTTAAAGGCTCAGGAGGGCCAGTATAGTGACTCCTATAAGCAGGGTTTGTCATGAACATAATAAAGGTGTAGTATGAGAGGTTTCATTATGCTGCTGATGAGTTTGCAGGTCAGGTTTTGACCTTTGAGGCCTTTGAAGCTTGAAAAAAGACTTGTTAAGCACTTCAGAATAAAAAGACCTGTTTTTTGATGATGGGCATACGGGTGTAAGGTGGGTCCAAGGACATGACAACCTCATGGGTGTTGTATGTTTTGATGAGAGGCCAGCATCCATCTTAGCTAGGTATTCGCACTTCTCAGATTAGTGAGCACTGAGCAGTTACAGCATTGCCTAGAGGTATTTAGTACTAAATGGCTGGTGACACACACTGAGGAGGTGGTCTCTGGTCCGATGCTTTCAGAATTTGGTGAGTTGATGAGATGGTATTGGGCTGATTAGAGAGTTCTAGTTATATTAGGTTATCTCATTAAATACCAAGGAAGTTAACAGTATAATAAAATGTATGGAGGCGTACATGTTTTGCTTCAGTCCTTAATTACATCAGCAAGGCCCTCCTTTGCACTGCCTATATCAATGTCAGATATTTATGCATTTTTGTAGTATATTTTAATGCACTTGTGTAGAGTTATTTTAACTGTGTAGAATGTTGGCTTTAAATTTTCAGGGCATTCATTATAGGGGTGGTTTTGTACCTACTGTGATGGTGTGCAATTCCATTGGCAAATATCATGCCATATATTTTCACAAACTGTATATTAGACTCAAGCTGGGCAAATTCTTTGCCATAGTGATATGGGCATTTTGTAATATAATGTATTGAAAAAAAAAACTTTTTACTTCATGTTTTACCTGCTTTCTAATGGCACCATCATGTGGTCAGTTGTTGAAATGCATGTCATTGTCTTTGCCATGTTCATGCTTTGCACTGTACTCATTTGTACAATTTCCTTGCTTACAGTTTTTTTCATTCACTGTTTGAACCTCAGTTTTTGATGGCATTTTCTGCTTTTTTTATAATTAAAGTTATGTGAAAGTTGATTGTGGAGTCTGCTTCCATTGCAGTGTTAGCGGCGTCAGTAAAACAGGGTTGGCTGCCACCATATCTCTCATCTTACAGACACTAAAAATTCAGAAAGGGTCTTGAAAAGTAGGTACATCTGGACAGAGATCTGGGCAGATAATTAGCATGAAATATACATAGCTAATAGTGAGTGTATCTCCTCCCATCTGCAACAGGACTACGTGATACTACCATGCAGAAAGAAAAAGTGGCAGAAATGTCACAAAATATAATCATACTTTATTAAGCTTTGAACTCGACTAATAGGTGCAAACCTATAGAAAGCAAAGAGGTCAACCTTATTACTCAGAGAGGTCTGAATAAGCATCACGAAGACAGTCCAATGACACAACACCTAAACAACTTAGATGTATGCTTACTTACAGTTCGGACAATTGACAGGTCTGTGAAGTGATCAGGAAATTTTGGCCGATTCTGACAGCGGATGACAAAATAAAGAACATCGTTGGAGAGGGACCTAGGTTTCTTCATAAGAATAAAAAGAATATCAAGAGATTACTATGCCATAAAGATGGCTTTAAACGTGGTGGTCCACTATCAGATCGCAAAGGTACTTTTAAATGCTGCAGGTGCAAAGCTTGTTCTTACCTAGATACTAGTAATACTTTCCTTCATCCAGTATCTGGACGTAACTTTCATTTTGATGTTTATGCTGATTGTACTACTAGCCGCATAATCTATTTGGCTACCTGTCGTAAATGCCAAGCTTTTTACCTTGGTAAAACTGACCAATGACTAAAGGATTGCATTCTACAACATGTCAGAAACATTGATCAGAAAGTTCCACACAATGCCTTAGCAGCACACATAATGGTCCATCCTACACATAATTTCTTGTTTAAAGCTGTAGAAGTGGTCACCCAAAAATCAGGGAAGGAGATGTCCATAACAGGACAGAATTGAGAGAGATCTTTTGGATCAATAATTTTAGAGCCTATCGACCCCAAGGTCTTAATACAATAGTACCTCTCAGACCTGTTCTAAAATCTAGAAGGAACCTACCAAACATTAACACATGATTCTAGCATTTTTATCATTGAACTACATATAGGAAACAAACCTCCACTTTAAACATTTATTTTTGTCCTGTGCCTTTAAGAACACCAAAGACAATCAATTACCAGCTCTTGATTGTGTTTCCTTTATAAACAGGAAGAGCTAACCATACTTTTATACGATCTGAAGAAGGCATCTGCCGAAAGCGCTTATCGTTTGGACAATTTCATCAGCTTTTTACACTCCAGTGAAGTATATGTTTTTATCAGCTTTGTTTACAAAGCATTTATTAACTGTACTTGAAGCCTGAAGTTGTGGATGTTAATTACTAGGCTAATTATTTCAGCACTTTAGTGAAGTTTGCATTCCTGTCAGCTTCACTTTTTAAGCTTTCAATAAATTGAGTTTAACAGCCTGAAGTCTGAAGCTGTGGATGACAATTGCTTGGATAATTATTTTCAGTACACCATATTCCAGTGAAGTTTACATTTTGTCAGCTTCACTTTTTAAGCAATTAATAAATTGTGTTTTAACAGACTGAAGCCTGAAGCTGTGGACGACACCTAAGGTCTTTTTTCCTTGTTTATTTGTCTACCCTCGGTGTCTTTAGTAGTGGTGAGGAGAATTTATTTCCTGTTAAGTAAAAAATAAGTGTTATACTACAAAAGACAAAGAACAAAATCTTATAATTTATTCACCTTAGCCCCAATTTGGAACACCACTGCACAATATTAACTAAAGCAAATGGCTTCCAATACAAGGGAGGGCATCCTTTTTAGCAACTATTACCTTCTTAAAAATATGCTGCAAATAACAGCAACCTTTAATCCCTAGAGAATCCTGAAGTTCTGAATTGCACATCATCATTCAAACTATCCAGCACTGAAAGACCTTTCTCCAAAGTTGTTCCAGCTACCTGTTACACACTTCTTGATGAAACCTTAGAGTCCAACAACTTGCAGAAACTTATAAAACTTAGAAGAACACATCTATAACGAATCTGTCTGTAACAGCATCACCTAACTTGGTGACTACAGGCTACATTAGCAAAATTCCTAAACTTAACAGGCCACTTAGTAATTTAGCTGTCATTTTTTTAATTTTATTTTAATTTTTCAATTTTGTTTCACTGATTGCTGGTTGTAAATACTGGGCTTTTGTTATTTTTGTATGTACAGCATGTAGTGTTATCGAATCAAACTCAGAATGTATCCCTCACTTTAATTCAAGAGTAACAGATTCAAAATAATGTCACGTTTTCTTTCACCATTTAAATGTGAATTTGATTTTGTTTACTGAAATGTATCTTATATGACTGTGCAAAATTTATCCTCCTACCTTCTTGGTTGATGCTGCATCTGCAAAGGGTCTTTGGATTAGTCCACTACAGTGGGTATGTATCTGTTTTCATTGATGAATGAAACAGTAGGTACAGTTGATCAAAAATAAGCTGACTGGACCTTACTGGTTTTTACATAATGAGACTGCGGTACAGTAAGGATCCTTTGTGGAACAATGGCTTTCATTTTGACATTTGGTAGGTTGGATGATAGGTTAGTATACTAATGTGCCCTGGTTCATAGTCATGGCAACAGAGGGTGAAACTTTATAAATTATTTCTTGTCATGAATGTAGAACAGGAGGTAGTCCTGATGTGTCACTGGCTCTTGGAAACATTATGAGCGGCCCTTAAAAAGACTGTGTACAGTGTTGCATGTCCACAGTGCTGATAATACTGTGATTTGGTTCTATGAATCTCACTATGTTTGTGACTGTAGGTGAGCAAAATCTCACACAATCCTTTAAAGGGAATGCACACAATATTCTTGAATAGCCAGACCGGAGTTTTCCTTTACGGCAAGCATATAACCTTTTCCTGCCTTGTTTTCTTGGGGCTCACACTTTTGACTAGCTGTTCAATCATGTCCATAGGTTCATACTAGGTTATCAGTCTGCAGACTGCTATAAGCTTTGCCAATACCCAGAGGTTAGAATCAAATCCTGTACCTTGTACCTTTGTGGTTAAGACCTTAACCATCATGCCAACCCTCTCTAAGATTTTAGTTGAGCAGCAGTATGGATACTTCTTGTATGTCAGAGCTTTTGTGTATGTAGTTCTCTAGTTAGTGGGCAGGTTAGTTAATTAACTTCCTCAGGATCAAACCCTGTACCTTGTCTATAAGACACAGGAGCCTTAAGTCTCCACACCAATTTCCAGCTTATCAGCTGTCAGAAGAGGTACTCATTGCAGATGGGTTTCTAGAACTTGAAGTTCATAAAAGAATACTATTGAGTCTATGATGAACAATCCTTTCTGCATGGGACTTCAATCATTGCTGTGAATACCTACAGATACATTGGAAATTTAGGATTTGGAAATTTATTTATTTTAACAAAATACATTTGAATTTTGAGAGGGAGAAAGAGACGGTGGTACTATGATGAGGCAGAAGTTCTAAAGTAGCTGGGATTTTAGTCTTCAACAGGAGAAACATGCCCACTGACTCAGCTGATGCTCATGTTACTACAATAAAATGAGCCAAAAGATGCAAATTTGATGAGTTTTGTGCACACACACACACACACACACACACACACACACACACACACACACACACACACACACACACACACACACACACACACATAAAATTCATTAATAAGTTTCATTAGTAAGATATAAAATCATGAATGGCAGGAGAAATGATCAGATGAGGTACGGATTAGTGACTAAATCAGATTTAGCATTAAAGTGTGCATATCAAATGAAATGAATTCATCACAGTTTAAAGTTGCATGTGAGACAGAAAAAAAATCTAAAACAAATAAAATACAATACGAGTCTTCATAAAGACTTTACTACTCTTGAGAAGCACACAAGCATATTGTTGACAAGTACTGATTTCTTTTTAGCAATAAGTTGTATTTTAATAATGTAAAAACAGATACAATATGAAGTTGTACTTTTAACAATGTCAAAACATGCTATCTTTGCACCTGCAGTTTTGCCATTTCCTTTGATTCTAAGATAATTTGGTACCTGTAGTAAAGTGGTTAAGTACTGCCTAGAAATGTTATCCAGGCCTAGTAGATAATCTTTACCAGGGGTTCAGCAATGGGCAATTATTACTCAGTACTTCATTCATTATGGAGAAATGCTTGGGTTTCTGGGGAGAAGCTAGTCACAGGCAGACAGTCTATGGCTGAAACTCTACCAATTTGTTGGAATTCTCCGGGGCTTAATTACTCTTTTGTTGGAACAATGACTGGAAAGGGGATAAATGTTGCTGCCCAGTTATATGTTCAACAAGACTTTGTAGGCACACTGAATGCCTTGCTGACATTTGCAAGTGGTGTTTTATGTCTGGCCCCATACCTCACAATATAACTGTTATATTTTCATGCTTGACTAATACCCATACTGCTTTGCCATGCCCCTTATATCCTCTTCCCTATGCTTTTTATATGTTGTCGTAGACTAAATAACCCTATGTCCCTTATATCCTCTTCCCTATGCTTTTTATATGTTGTCGTAGACTAAATAACCCTATGTCCCTTATATCCTCTTCCCTATGCTTTTTATATGTTGTCATAGACTAAATAACCCTATGTCCCTTATATCCTCTTCCCTATGCTTTTTATATGTTGTCATAGACTAAATAACCCTATGTCCCTTATATCCTCTTCCCTATGCTTTTTATATGTTGTCGTAGACTAAATAACCCTATGTCCCTTATATCCTCTTCCCTATGCTTTTTATATGTTGTCGTAGACTAAATACCCCTATGTCCCTTATATCCTCTTCCCTATGCTTTTTATATGTTGTCGTAGATTAAATAACCTATGTCCCTTATATGTTGTTGTAGACTAAATAAGGACAAGTTAGAGAAAACAGGACTAGATATTAAATTGTCCAAGGTTATATACTCAGATCAAAGATCAAGATCACAGTTTTATATTTTGCTATTTTATTTGTTGCAAAGGTCACCATATGATATCACTACTGCATTTGCTGCTATTACAAGTTGTTATAAATTCAGTAAAATATATTTGTTAAGAAAGTATCAGAGCTTACCTCCTATCTGTGGCAAAGGAATGACATTCATTATTTGGATTCCAGGATATATTTCCTAATGAAACATACTCGAAGACTATAAATATCAGTCGACTAAGAATATGTCAGGCTATGAGACCACAACCTACTCAATAACTTTTCTCAGACATTAGAAATGGGTGTACAGTTATCTCAATGTAAGTGACTCACAGGGGGCATTTCTTTAAAGGGGGTTAGCAACTGTTATCTTCACTGAATTAGAAAAAAGAACCATATAAGCTAGACAGACCCTCTCAGTATCACAGAAGACCTGGATGATCTCATTTCTGTAGCTCACTACGAGGTGGATAGGGTAAGGATTTTATTTATGCACAGTTTGTCATGTCAGCACAGAAATCATCATGATTTCACAAGTGTCAAGACTGCAAAGTCAGTCTGGAAAACAGATATAGGTGTCAACATCAGTAGGGTCATGCTGTCATACTTTTCAAAATAATCTAAGAACAGATAATTTGGCAAATAACCAGGTAAACTCCTCACATTTCTGGAAAACACACAATTCCACTGCACACAGGTTGGGCTATATGGTCTGCTCATAAGACTGAACAGACAAGTGGATTGTTTTGCACTGCATGTAGGGGCAAGGTGTTTAGAAAATTAAATATCTTTCTATGATTTGCACTAACAAGTATGATGTGACATCCATAGACCATTCAGTGTCATAGACAGTTATGGAGTACAAGGCAATGTAAGAAGTGTGAGTCTGGATGTTAAATGTTCAAGGGCATTGTGTACAACATAGTAATTCTACTGGGCATGTGTTTGCACATTCCCAGCTGGAACACATCATTCCTGGAAGCTCTAAGCTGCAGGAGTGAAGATATCTCAGACCTCTCTCCTGAGTTTAATTTCTTCAGTGTATTTGATGTTTGTGCATGGCATCTTAGGTAGCAAAACACAACAAATCTGTGATGTGGTTGGTCTCATTTGTGCAGATTCGATTTTTTTTTCTTTGTCACTAGAAGGCTATTTCAGAGAAAATGGAAAACAAATAAAGATTGCACAGCAAATAAATGTGTCACAGTGGAGAAAAGCATTTATTAAATTGCAGGAGTATTGTTTAATTGGAAAAATAAAGCTGCCAAAAATACTTCTGATAATAAAATAGTGCAAATTAGAAATCATGGTAAGAAAATGAATGTATGGCATTACTTTCCTGTGACTGGAGACTGTAAAGTGGTGACGAGGGAAAGTGTCGTTAGGCAGCATAGAATGGTGGTCTGTAGAATGACGTTGGTGATCAAGAAGAGGAGGAGGAGTGTGAGGGCAGCACCAAGGATCAAATGGTGGAAATTGAAAAAGGGTAATTGTGAGGTGGAGTTCAGGGAAGAGTTAAGACAGGCACTGGGTGGCAGTGAAGACTTACCGAACAGCTGGGTAACTACAGCAGAGCTAGTAAGGGAGACTGCTAGAAAGGTGCTTGGTATGACATCTGGAGGGAGGAAGGAGGACAAGGAGACCTGGTGGTGGAATGAGGATGTACAGGAGAGTATACAGAGAAAGAGGTTGGCGAAGAAGAAGTGGGATTGTCAGAGAGATGAAGAAAGTAGACAGGAGTATAAGGAGATGAGGTGCACAGCAAAGAGAGAGGTGGCAAAGACTAAGGATAAGGCATATGAAGAGTTGTTTGAAAGGCTGGACACTAAGGAGGGAGAAAAGGACATGTACAGATTGGCTAGACAGAGGGACCAAGATAGGAAAGATGTGCAGCAGGTAAGGGTGATAAAGGATAATGAGGGAAACATACTCACAAACGAGGAGAGTGTGTTGAGCAGATGGAAAGAGTACTTTGAGGGGCTGATGAATGAAGTGAATGAGAGGGAGAGAAGGTTTTATGATGTGCAGACAGTGAATCATGAAGTGCAGTGGATTAGCAAGGAGGAAGTAAGGATAGCTATGAAGACGATGAAGAATGGAAAGGCTGTTGGTCCAGATGACATACCTGTGGAAGCATGGAGCTGTTTAGGTGAAATGGCAGTGGAGTTTTTAACCAGATTGTTTAATGAAATCTTGGAAAGTTAGAGGATGCCTGAGGAGTGGAGAAAAAGTGTTTTGGTACCGATTTTTAAGAGTAAGGGTGATGTGCAGAGCTGTAGTAACTACAGAGGGATTAAATTGATCAGTCACAACATGAAGTTATGGGAAAGAGTAGTGGAAGCTAGGTTAAGAAGGTGATGATTACTTATCAGCAGTATGGTTTCATGCCAGGAAAGAGCACTACAGATGCGATGTTTGCTCTGAGATTGTTGATGGAGAAGTATAGAAAAGGTCAGAAGGAGTTGCATTGTGTCTTTGTGGACTTAGAGAAAGCATATGACAGGGTGCTGAGAGAGGATTTGTGACAGTGTATGAGGAAGTCAGGACTGGCAGAGAAGTATGTAAGAGTGGTACAGGATATGTACAAGGGTAGTGTGACAGTGGTGAGATCTGCAGTGGGAATGACAGATGCATTTAAGGTGGAGGTGGGATTACATCAAGGATCAACTCTGAGCCCTTTCTTATTTGTAGTGGTGATGGACAGGTTGACAGACGAGATCAGACAGGAGTCCCATGGACTATGATATTTGCAGATGACATTGTGATATGTAGTGAGACTAAGGAACAGGTTGAGGAGACCCTGAAGAGGTGGAGATATGCTCTAGAGAGGAGAGGAATGAAGGTCAGCAGCACTAAGACAGAATATGTGTGTATGAATGAGAGGGAGGATAGAGGAATGGTGAGGATGCAGGGAGTAGAGATGGCGAAGGTGGATGAGTTTAAGTACTTGGGATCAACAGTTCAGAGTAATGGAGAGTGTGGAAGAGAGGTAAAGAAGAGAGTACAGGCAGGGTGGAATGGGTGGAGAAGAGTGTCAGGAGTGATTTGTGACAGACGGTACCAGTAAGAGTTAAAGGGAAGATCTACAAGAGGGTAGTGAGACCAGCTGTGTTGTATGGGTTGGAGACAGTGGCACTGACAAAAAGGCGGGAGTCAGAGCTGGATGTGGCAGATTTAAATATATTAAGATTTGCACTGGGTATGATGAAGGTATACAGGATTAGGAATAATTATATTAGAGGGTCAGCCCAGGTTGGACGGTTTGCAGACAAAGCCAGAGAGGCGAGATTGCGTTGGTTTGGACATGTGCTGAGGAGGGATGCTGGATATATTGGGAAAAGGATGCTAAGGATGAAGCTGCCAGGGAAGAGGAAAAGAGGAAGGCCTAAGATAAGGTTTATGGATGTGGTGAGAGAGGACATGCAGGTGGTTGGTGTGACAGAATAAGATGTAGAGGAGAGGAAGAAATGGAAACAGATGATCCGCTGTGGCGACCCCTAATGGGAACAGCTGAAAGAAAAAGAAGAAGACTTTCCTGTGCAAACAATTTATATTTAAAGATAGTACAACATCTTGCTAATAATTATACAGAGTCTATTGGCAAAAAATGCGTTGTGCATTTTGCAAGTCTTTAAACAAAGGACTTTATATGACAGAATAACCTGAATGTGTGGGACCTGTACATTCTACAGATTTAAAATAAATAAAGTAACCATTTCCCTAATAATTGACTATTTGTCAAAGAAGTTATCAAAAGTGTGTCATATATAAAGGTCATACATGCCCGAAAGAGTTACCAAAGCAACATCAGAGAATACTGATTAGTTTGTTGCACAATGCATACTATGGCTTGCAGAATGAAACAAGCAGTGTCACGAGCTTTATGCTACAAAATTGCAGAATATACTGTACTCTTAATGCAACACTGCTTGATCAGTCAACCTATGCAGATAGAGTAGAAATGCCATATAAGGTTAAAATATGAAATATGCCTGAAAAAGTTTCCAGCTCACTTAATGCAATGTTTGTCAAAATGTATGGATTGTGCAGTTTTTGTAAGATGTTGTAAAATCATTAACCCCTGCAATTACTGTAAATGTGTCCTTCCTCAGACTTACTGGTTATAGCACTGTTGTAAATATGTTTGTATGCACCAACCATTACATTTGTGTATTTATTTTGTATCTCTTACTTTTAGTTACCAACCATTACATTTGTGTATTTATTTTGTATCTCTTACTTTTAGTTACCAACCATTACATTTGTGTATTTATTTTGTACCTCTTGCTTTTAGTTACTTTTTTATGTAACTGCACGGAACAATCACTGCATCCACTTGTTCCTCTTTTTTTCATCCTCTTGTAGTGCATATTTTTTTAAATACCTTTATTCAATTATCACTTAAAATGTAGGCAAACATACATCAACAGAAAAGAAAACAAACCATTTTAACATTTTTCCATTAAAATAGAATACACAGCACATATATTTTCAATGCTACTATCACTAGTCCAACATTACATAAATCGCTGAATTCCCACCTTAACTTAAACCTCACTCCTCCTCCTGAACATTATTCTTCATGTATTGTTCCCACAATTTCCCTTTATTTCTGTGTAATTTGCTCCTTCCTTTTCTAAAGATCCCTCTTCCAGTTCTTTTATCTGTTTTATAATATTCAATGTTGTTGTTTGTCTTTCAGCTTTTTCCCGGTAAGGGGTCGCCACAGCAGAACTCCGGCCCGCTAATGATTGGCAGTAGATTTTTTTTACGAAATGATGAGGTGCCTGCTCGACGCCCAACCTTCAATGAAAGCACGCCCATTTACGTACGCATGTCTTCTGAACGCTACCCAACCACTCAATACCTCAGATATAGTCGGTGTAAAAGTTGATTTCCATTTTCTAGTAATTGCTTTTTTGACAGCCAACAGAGTTAAACTTAATAAGGCCCTACTGTGTCTAGCCAATGCAGTTCCTGTATCCCAGCTCAAAAGAATAAGTTCCTTACTTACAGCCATTTGCTCACCGAATACTTCCGATAAAGTACTCTGTAGGGAATTTTTAAAATATGCCAAGTCATTACACTCCCAGAACATATAATCCCAGATACTTCTTTCTTCTCTATCACTTTTCCAACATTTGCTATCTATCTGAGGAAAAATTATTTGACGTCTGCCTGGGAAATAAAAATACCTATGCAAACATTTCCAAGCAAAGATCCTAAACCTTCTGGACTTGGTTGCATACTTGGGAGCCAAACATATGACTTCCCATTGTTTTCTTGTAAATTGCTTTTCCAGTCTCTCTTTCCAGACTTTTCTAACCTTCACAGATTGTTTCTTACAGTTATTATGCAACATTTTATATGTCCTGCTAATTATCCCTTTTTAACAGCTACATCTGTTCTAAATTCAACTAAAACATCTACCAGGACAGGTCTTTCACTTAAAATTCCCCTATCCCTTTCTTTTTGCCAGTACTTTGTGATCAAGCCCTGGTAGGGAAGGCAGTCTTTAGCCCGCAGTCCCAATGTCTTCTTGGCCTCATCCCACTCTATTGCCTTTCCTGCTTGAGTTATTTGCTTCCAATATCTTCGTTCCTTTGCCATGTTTCTCCAGTAAATTCTATCCTCCTCTTGCCTATTTTCTCTACCCATACTTGCAGTCATCCCAATTGGCAAAATCTCCTTTCTCCATTCTTGTATTGGCCTTTCTCTTAGAACACTTTCTTCTACTTTATAAATATGAAATTCTGTATGGTTATTATTCTCCTTAAGGATCTGCATCCAAAATCCTTCTCTCTCTCTCTCTTTCTTGAACATCCCCCCATTTCATTATCATCTATTTCCACTTTGAATTATAACCTTCTGTTTATGTTATGTACAGGAGCCTTAACTGTGAAGCTCTAAAACACCCTTTCAAATCAGGTAAATCTAAGCCACCTTGTTCTATTGGAAGGATCAACTTATCCCACTTAACTCTTGTTGTTCTTCCCTCCTAGATAAATGCCTTCATTTTTTTATTAATTATTGTCTGCAGTTTCTCCTCAGGTTGATAAAAATACACCTGACCTGCTTACAAGACGTAAGGGACTAAAAACATTTTCACTGCTTGTATCTTACTATCCATGTCCATAAATAAGAGTTTCCATTTTCTCAATTTTTGTATTTTCTTTCGTTAGTCTCTTGCCACATATCCTTAGCTGCCATAACAGAAGCCTTTTAAATTCATACTCCTAAATACTTCATTTTATCATGTCCTCATAAATATGGGTATTGCTGAACTAATTTGTGTGTGAGTACATAATTTACAGCTATAGCCTTTGTTTTATCTTCATTAATTTTATATCCTGAAAAGACTTGAAACTGTCTCAAAATGTTCCACCAACACTGAGATGACCTTTTCTGGATTTATCAGGTACAAAATAATATCATCTGCAAATAATGATAACTTTTCATGATTACCATACAAATTACATCCTTGCATTTCTGAGTCACTTATTTTTTTTTTTGCCAATTGCTCTAAATATTAAGCAAATAACAAAGGGGAAAGAGGATACCACTGCCCAGCTCCTCTTTTCAAACACAGCTTATCTGAGATGAAGCCTCCCACTTTAATTCTTGTCTTTGATACTACATATATTCTCCTAATTAATCTTATTATTTTGTCAGGAAATACAAATGCTTCCATTGCCCAACTCATAAAATCCCAGCTTACTCTGTCAAATGCTTTCTCTGCATCAAGACCCACCAACAACAGAGGTATTTTCTTACATTTTGCTTCTTTCTGGATCATCATTGCTCTATTAATGTAGTCACACTTTTGCTTCCCCTCCATAAAAAACACACTGAGCCATATCTATCCATTTTGGCAACACCTTTACCATTTTTAGCTAGAATACACATAAGCAATTTATAATTGTGGTTTAAAATTGAAATGGGTCTATATAGGTGTGTCTGAAGGGTCTTTGTCATCTTCAGGTAATGCAGCCACCACAGCTTTCTTCCAAGATGTTAGCACTTCCCCTCCTTTTAAAATACTGTTATACAAAATCTTCCAGATCTTTATCACTTTCTTTCTGCCTAACGTCCAAACTTCCACAGGAATACCATCTGTTCCTGGAGACTATAGGTTGATTCAACATCACTGTTTTTAACTCATTACTTCCTATCTTAACCATTAGATAATGAGCCTCATCTACCGCTAACCTTGGCATAATTAAATCTTCCATAAATATTTCCATTTGTACACTTTTCTTGATTTCTCTGCTTTATACAAATTTTCATAAAATTTCCAGACTATCTCTAATACTTCTACAGGATCTCTGGTTATTTTTCTTGTTGTAGATCCCCTAAATTAAATGACAACCCTTTCAATGTTTTATTGCCTAAGTTGTTGTGTTAAAAAATGTTGTGCTCTGGAGTTCTTATCAAAAAAATAGTTGCTTAAATGCAGTCTTTCTAAACTCATGCATATTATCCAAACACTCCCTTATTTTCTCTTTAGCACTCTGCATTTGCTCCTCCTCTTGTTCTGTGAGAGTCCCCTTATTCTGCAATATTTTAACCCTAGCGTCTCCCCTTCCAAGTAATTTCTGTTACTTCTTAACCACGTGTCTTTCTCTTTTATTTCAGCCATATTTCTAAACTCCATTTTCATTTTATCCCAGCTGTAACTTCTGAAGATATTTCTATCTTCCCCAATAATTCTCAAATAATTTCCATTTCCCATTCCTTAAATTTTTCTCTTTTTAACAGGTAGGTAGGAAAATGCCAGTGTCTTATTTTCACTTCATTACCCTGCATTTTCATCTTAGTTTTTATTGATACACGATCAGAAATAGCTATTGGATGTCACTTGTTCCTCTTGATATCTGTGTTAATTCTGCCACTGCCATTCTACCAAGGTAGTGGCTGAAAAGATCTTCCAAGAACAGCCTACCCACTTCGTAAACAAACATTGACTACATAAAATCTATAATTGCAGAACATTAAAAATTTCACAAGGGAAATCGTAAGTTAGAAGATCGTATCTGGATATGTGGCAGAATTCTGCAGTATTTCTAAAACACAGATCAGAAGGTGATTGGCTGAAACAGAATCAGACTACTATGCAGCATGTACAGTGAAAATATGCATAATTGATCATTGTCTAAAGAAAATCTAATGTTAAGTAAGGTATCAAAAACAGCCACGTCCATCCAAAATAAGGCAGAAGATGCCACTGGCCTATAAGATGTAGAATATCCTGTGAATACAGTTACTAGTAAACATACCCAGAAATAATCTATGTTTTCATTGTGGTAAACATTATACCAAGAAAAAAAGTTGTTGGTATAAGGAAAAGCTCTGTAGAAAATGCCACAGCATAGGCCATACTGCTGGAATGTTTAAGCAACAGAGGAGCTAGGAATACATAAAGCAACTTAACTAAAGACACTAAAGTACACAAAGTAACCAATATACACAGCGTACCTGAGTTGGGGCACAAAGACATTAACACAGAATGTATATAGCATGAAATACATTATTTGAAATGCACACAGTGTGATCAACCAAGGCAGTCAAAAGATCCACTGTTACATCTGCAGCTCCCAATAAGCTTATTTATAGTTTTCTCACATTTATTTCCATCCTTTGTCAATGTGACATCCCATAGGGATACCTCATTCTTGGAAGTTTTGAGAAGCGGCAAAAATGTCTCATATCTTTTTCTTACTTCTTACACCATACCTCCCCACTGCCTTTTACCTTATAGCTGCCTGTTTCATGAATGACCAATCTCTAAATAAAATAGAGGTTCTCAACAACTAACAGATGGCACAAGTAGAATTATATTTTACACATCTAGAACATTCTGCTAATTGCTTACTGGAGCTCCAAAAAGCTGCATGATAACTTCTTGAAAGCAAACAATGAGACAATCATGAATAAGATTTTTGGGTAGTTGAGGATGTAACATCAAATGCACCTGCTTATGGAAGTGACATTATCAGCTGCTAGGATTTCCAAACCGGAAGAGACCCACCAGATTCATGGTTAATAATAGAATCATGAAACATCCTAAGGAAACATAGTAAGGAACCCACAAACAAGGACATTTTATCTCTAAAACTAAAACCCATCCAGCTCCCTGCAAGGCATTGTCAGTGAAAGTATGTGTAGTGCTATATCTATTTTTGCCAGTTTGAAGGTAGTACATACTTTCTTGTAGGTCACTGTATGCTTCCCTGACAGGTCAGCCAGCAGCCAAAGCTCTCCCTCTTCTTGCCCACTGAATTACCCTACTCTCCCTATTTTACATATTTTTGCTTCTTCCTGTCCTTTAAAATAACCTTACTCCCCCTCTGTATTTCTTTACCCCCAGTCTTGTTGTACGTAAGCTCCCTCCTTTCACCTAACAGGATTTTCCCCTACAGGGCTCTCTGTTGTATTAAACTGACTGTCCACTAGGTGGCGCTCTTCCACCATTCCACTGTCTCTAGCTTCTTTCCTACTCCTCTCCTTATCTCACCCATTTACTTCTTAGATAACTCTTTTACTGATCTCAGTTTCACTATTCTCCTTGGAATACCCATTCCACTTCTCCACTCTACATTTACCCATCCCTATCCCTCATAGCCTCTGACCTTCTTCTACTGTTATTTCTCTTTCATTTCCAACCACAACTCTAACTTGCTGTCACTCTTTTTACTTAGCATAACTGTGCAAACTTACCTTCTGGCTCTCACACTCTACTGATTGTTTTCCTCCCATTTTCTCCTTCCTTTGGCTCTTCCCGCTCCGTTCGCCCTACGGGCTCACTCCGCTCCCCTACCCTGCCCCCAATTCCCACCCGCCCGAGTACCTCTACATTTATTCCTAACTAATCCCTCCCACCCAAACCCCTCCCAACCAAACCAACTAACTAATCACTATCCTCTCCTTACCACCCCTCCCTTTCCTACTCCTCCCAACCCCACTTGACCCACCCTGTCCTCCTTACTCAGTTTCTATCTCTCGCTGTAAAGACTTACATCCCCTTCTACTTCCTCTACCTCTTCTCCTCAGTTTACCTGTAAACTTCCTCAAACATCTCTCCCTTCATTTTCCTCACATTCTCCAAGTATGTCCTCCCATACCATTTATACTATCCTTGTCCCATGCTCCCTTCTTGTGCTACTAATTCCTCTTTATTTTGCTACTTCTTACTCTTCCAAAACACCCCTATGCCTACCTCCTACTCAAACCATCCCATGCACTCTCCCAAAACCATTTCTAGCAACCCACTTCCATACAATAACATCCTGTCTTATTCTCCTAACCTACTACACCTATTCCACCCCAAACTCTTCTCCACCACAACAAATACCTTCACTCTTAAATCACTACTAGCCCCAAACAGCTTCCTTCTCAATAAACCCAAAAAGTTATTCCTAATAATGACCTAGCCTTATCTGGAGATATCCATCCTAACCCTGGCCCTTGCCTCACAACAAACTCCTCCCCACCCCCACTTCATCCATTACACACATCCATTCTCCCCCTCCCTCTTCTTCTTCTACTTCCTCTCCTAACACCCTTAAGATCTTTACCACAAATGCCCAAAGCCTTAATAACAAAATACACCAAATACAAGCTTGGATTTCCCACAACCAACCTGGCATCCTAGCCATCTCAGAAACCTGGCTAAAACCCCATATTGCTGACTCCGAAATTCTACCACCTGGATTCCAAATCCATAGAAGTGACCACTTAAACAGAAAAGGTGGAAGCTCTGCTCTAATCTACTCCAACCTTCTCTCACTAATCCCTCTACAAACTCCAATTCCAAAATTCAAAAATACTGAACTAACCACTTGTCTCCTACAATTAAATAAACATAAAAATATCTGCATTATCTCCCTATATATTTCCCAAGGTGACAACTTCTCTACCCTTGAAACTATTCTTCACTGGGCCTCAACTAAAATAAAATTCGAAACCTACATTCTAGGCGATGTTAATATTGATTGGAATAAAATCAACTCACCTTCCAACCTCCTTATTCATCAACCTCTACAATTTCTCCCAAGTAATTCATACAACTACTCGCCCTAACAAACACCACCCCCCCAGGATCCATCATCGACTGGGTCCTAGCCTCCCATCCTAATAAAATAACTCTCTCTGGTACTATCCCAGACACATTCATTGACCATCTCCCTGCTTTCATACATCGCTCAACCAACAATACTAAACACCAACACCACTATATCCACACTCGCAATCTCAGCAACTTCAACCCCTCAAATTTCTCAAACACTTTTAAATATATAAACTGGCAAATCCTATATACTCTTCCCCTTGACAATGCAGTAGAATATTTTAACTCTGTCTTCCTGAAAACCCTCACCTCACAAGCCCCACCAAGAAACAAACGAATCAAGACTAATTCTGCTCCTTGGCTATCCAAAGAAACTAAATAAATAATGCACTGCAGGGACAAATCCTGGAAGCTCTACCAAAAAATAAGATGTCTTCTACCTTGCTTCAATACACCCAACTCCGCAACCAAGTAAAGAAACTAATCACCTCAGACAAAAAAAAACTACTACAATAAACTTCAATCCAACAATAACAAGAACCCAAAACAATTCTGGAAATCTATTAATTCCCTAATCCACCCAGGATCCAGGAATAATCCCTGCCCTGACCGTAGCTTAACTGACTCAGAACTAAGCTCTCACTTCAACACATTTTTTACAGAATCCATAGCTAATCTAACCAAATCTTTTCCCGACAATAATCCATCCAACTCTCTTTCCTCTACTCCCAGCACCCCTAATAACTGTACGCTTAATTTCCACCTCAAACCTGTACCATCTACTTTCATAAAAAGACTCCTATCAAAACTAAAGCCTTGCTCAAATGCCCCGGACAACTTACCCTCCTCCTTCCTCAAATCCGCTGCTGATGGTATTGCTCTCGCTATAAGCATCCTAATTAACAGATCTTTAAAAGAGTCTTATGTATCCAAACTTTGGTGATCTGCCTTCATTCTACCTCTTCACAAAGGAGGCAAAAACTACAATATCTCTAATTTCCGCCCAATTGCCCTACTCTCACTATTATCAAAAATACTTGAAAAATGTGTCCATCACCAACTTATGCCATTTTTTAACTCAGAATCTCCTCTTAATTCCTACCCAGCATGGCTTCCGCCCTGGCCACAGCACCACTACCGCCTTACTATCCACCCCCCAGGATCCATCATCGACTGGGTCCTAGCCTCCCATCCTAATAAAATAACTCTCTCTGGTACGATCCCAGACACATTCAGTGACCATCTCCCTGCTTTCATACATCGCTCAACCAACAATACTAAACACCAACACCACTATATCCACACTCGCAATCTCAGCAACTTCAACCCCTCAAATTTCTCAAACACTTTTAAATATATAAACTGGCAAATCCTATATACTCTTCCCCTTGACAATGCAGTAGAATATTTTAACTCTATCTTCCTGAAAACCCTCACCTCACAAGCTCCACCAAGAAACAAACGAATCAAGACTAATTCTGCTCCTTGGCTATCCAAAGAAACTAAACAAATAATGCACTGCAGGGACAAATCCTGGAAGCTCCACCAAAAAAATAAGATGCCTTCTACCTTGCTTCAATACACCCAACTCCGCAACCAAGTAAAGAAACTAATCACCTCAGACAAAAAAAAAAACTGCTACAATAAACTTCAATCCAACAATAACAAGAACCCAAAACAATTCTGGAAATCTACTAATTCCCTAATCCACCCAGGATCCAGGAATAATCCCTGCCCTGACCGTAGCTTAACTGACTCAGAACTAAGCTCTCACTTCAACACATTTTTTACAGAATCCATAGCTAATCTAACCAAATCTTTTCCCGACAATAATCTATCCAACTCTCTTTCCTCTACTCCCAGCACCTCTAATAACTGTATGCTTAATTTCCACCTCAAACCTGTACCAACTACTTTCATAAAAAGACTCCTATCAAAACTAAAGCCTTGCTCAAATGCCCCGGACAACTTACCCTCCTCCTTCCTCAAATTCGCTGCTGATGGTATTGCTCTCCCTATAAGCATCCTAATTAACAGATCTTTAAAAGAGTCTTATGTATCCAAACTTTGGTGATCTGCCTTCATTCTACCTCTTCACAAAGGAGGCAAAAACTACAATATCTCTAATTTCCGCCCAATTGCCCTACTCTCACTATTATCAAAAATACTTGAAAAATGTGTCCATCACCAACTTATGCCTTTTTTTAACTCAGAATCTCCTCATAATTCCTACCCAGCATGGCTTCCGCCCTGGCCACAGCACCACTACCGCCTTACTATCCTTCTTAGACAGAGTAAATCGAGCATGTGATTCTGGATTACTAGTATCCACAGTACTGCTAGACCTTTCCAAAGCCTTTGATACCATCTCCCACAAGCACCTTCTCTTTCATCTCTCCAACCTCCATCTCTCCCCTGATACCCTTTCCTGGTTCTCCAGCTACCTATCTGACAGATCTCAAGCTGTCAGATGGAAGAACTCTACCTCCTCCTTCTTGCCAACACCCACCATTGTTCCCCAGGGATCCATCCTCGGACCCATGCTTTTCAACATTTTCATTAACAACTTTCACTCAATCATCCCTGATATGACAGTTATCCAATATGCAGATGACTCTACCTTAGTCTGTGCCGCCTCCAACCTACCTGAACTCCTGACTAAAACTCAAACAGCTTTTTCCACTACCGAAAACTGGATGTACCAAAACCATCTCTCTCTCAGTTCTAATAAATCCAAAATACTTCTCTTTCCTCCCTCCAGAAGTTTCTCCTTTGACAAGAATGCTTTCAAAGTCCTTAGCCAAAGCAACTCTGCCATTGAAGTGGTCCCTTCTGCAAAACTCCTCGGCACTACCATAGACAAACACCTTAAATTTGATATCCATATCCAACAAAACATAAAGAAAACCCATCAAAAATTAGGCATGCTCTATAGAAATAACCACTTTCTGCCCAACTCCGCAAGGCAAACTATTGCTAATACCTACCTCCTACCCTCTCTATTATATGGAGCCCCTCTACTAACTAACCTATCTTCTTCCAACACCTCTAAACTCGAAACTTGCTATAATAAAAATCTCCAAATTCGCAACTAAATCCAAAACCTCTACTCACCACTGCCTAACCCTACAATCTCTGAACTGGCTGGAACTCTCAAACCTCCTAGACTATTTCCAACTAACCACCGTGCACAAATTAAAATTCTATCCAGATAAATGCCCAGCCTTAACAAACATCCTTCCCCCTTACATCCCAACTAGATCTCTGAGATCTGAACACCAAAATGTAATCTCTGTCCACAAACCCAAACGCCCTGCAGGCCAACTCCTTCTCTCTTTCACTGTAGGCAAAAAATGGAACTCTCTCTCCCTCCTTCACTCAGGACTACACCTAACTCTGAATCCTTCAAAACCCTACTTTTCTCTTACCTATCCACTAAACGTAAATGCTCCTGCTTTCACCCTATATAACAATCTTAAGAATTTCCCCTTTGAGCTCTCCATACTCCTGCTCTTCTCTGCACTATTACCTCTTTTTCTATTGTTTAATTAAACCTAAGCTAACATACTCAGACTAAGCATCTTCTCTCTCTTGACTCCAAGTATTGTATATATTGTAAATATCACTGATGCTTATTGTCCAGTCAGTCTAAACTTACTGCCCTGAATGTAAATACCTACAAACTGTGCTACCTATGTCAAAATTGTATTTCAATGTCAATTTATCCACCTGTACCTGATTGCATATATGTATTTACCATTTCATTATGTAACCTGTGTATCCATATATGTATGTACTTACCATTGCATTATGTAACCTTTGTAACCATATTGCTTATTGGAGCTTATCTCCCCGGGCCTCCACTGAAAATGGCCACACCACTGGCCCGGTGGACTTCCCCGGTAATCAAACTGAAATAAATAAAATAAATAATCATACCTCAAAATATTGCCAACAAAATAACAACATATCTAAAATAAATGTTGATATCAACAAGATATTTGAAAGAAAGCATTTTTACAAGGGGGGAGCAGCCTTGCACTCCCTATTACCTCTAGTTCCCTATAGAGACTAATTCCCAGACTGCTCAGCCTTGGAGTAAGGGGGAAACATCCTTTCCCCCAAAGTTCTACAATCTTACAATTACATAGTCACAATGTGTGAACTAACCACATTCAACTAAATAGTACTGCCACAAGTTTCAGTGTAAGCTGACTGACTCAGTTAAACCCCTCTGTGCTGCTCCTAGGTTTCTGACAGACATGGACCATATACCAGGGGATGAAACACAATGAAAAAGTGGCCATGGCCATGCCCTAGAACTGTCTGACACAGTAGTGCCACGCTTTTATGTCACTCTACTTAAAACAATTAACTGCAGGTGAGACCCCAGGGGATTAGGGGAATAAATCAGTGCCTATAGGTAGATGGATGGATAACTATGACCAGAGCAGTGTCTGGAGGTGGATAAATCACATGAGACCAGTATCTATACATAGCTGTCTAGGACCAACCAGTGCCCATGAAGGGATAGATAATCAGAAGTACACTGCAGGAAGGAACAATGTCCAGAACCATGTCCTGAAATGCTGTCCATCACTGGCTGTGACAGATACCCATGCATCCACACTGATAATTCAGACTTCAGGACAAGATCAGTTGACAGATATGGCCATCGGGTTTCTTCTGTGTCAAATGCCAGTATCAGAGATACTGCAGTGCCCTTGACATCGGACTTTAGTGTGGGTACATTCTGTTGATGTACCTTTACAGATCATGGGAACAATTACAACTGCCTCCCCAGAACTTTGTCTTGGGCTGCACAGATTCTGTTACCTTAATGGCCTAAAGAATTTCTCACAATGCTGAAGTGGAAGTGAAAGAGGAGGACAAAATATTTTGAACATAAAAACCCAGAAGATGATAAGTTGACTTAAAAATAAATATTCAGGGTACCTTCTGAAATAAAACAATGACAATGACCAAATAGTTGATTGTAAAAGTTAATATAGTACTTAAGCTTGACAATACAGCTTCAGTAATATATATAATAATACTTACGTGTGTGTGTGTGTGTGTGTGTGTGTGTGTGTGTGTGTGTGTGTGTGTGTGTGTGTGTGTGTGTGTGTGTGTCTGTGCACATCTATAAAACTCCACAATTGCCTTTTTCAGATTGTTGAGAGTATTTATTATTAAATGAATAACATGCATACACACTTCATAGTTATGTTGTTAGTATTGTAAGTAATGCTGCCTTACATATGTATATACTTAATATGACCCTTTTATGTGTATGTTTACGATGAAAAGAAATGTATGTATGCTAATGCTAATGTGCATGCAGACACATGTATGTGTAAAAGCTCTCTTGGCTGGGACCTGCCATCCTTGGATCAATAAAGGCACATCAAACCTCTTCTCAAAGTATGAGTAATTTCTTAATATATTTGAAGAATATGTATGGTATTTTAGAAAATAAACACACACACACACTTGCTGGAGATTGAACAAACTTTATCTGATGATTGTACTTTGTCTATAACTTTAACCAGTCTTCTTATGTTGAAGCAGTTTTTTTTTTTCTTGTACAATATTCTGTCTGTGAAGTGTCTGGTGGGTTCTATAACAGGTTCTCTCCAAATGGATATATATTTTTGATTCTTCAGCTGTGTCTTGAAGATATGTTAAACTGGAGCCTATTTGGTCTGCAAGTGCTATTGTGCTTATATTATTGGGAGATGCGTATCTTAGAACTCAGCTCAATACACTTTCTTGGGTCTTAGTACCAAAGTGATGACCCATAACATGTAAGTGCCCTTCTAGTAGGCTGTGGTGCTGAAGTAGCCTTCCTGGCTGCCCTACTGCATTGCTAGAATCCCAAAACCTTCTTGCCTACTATTCATTAATACCATAATGTCCATCACATATTCTACCCCATGTCTTGAAAAGTATTCAGTAATTAATTAACAAGATGTAGGTATACAAACTAAAGCCATGATTATATGCTTACAGGTGAGTGCTGAAGGAATGAGTGCACTAATTTATTACAGAGAGAGAGAGAGACAGACAGACAGAGAGAGGAACAACTGTCCATGAAACCATAGGGACTACCTCCATCCCATAAGTAAGTGTCATGCAACCTTAACCACTTTTAAGCCACTCCAGGGGTATAGAGGGGTAAAGCCCTAACTACGGCCCAGCCAACCCAGGTTTGATTAGTGGCTCGGGCAACTGATGGAATGGCAGGGAAAGGATGGGTGTGCCTCTCCTGGGTGGTAGGGTGCTTGTTGATACTCTCTCTAAGGGGAGGTATGATTCATGGAGTTGCCCGGTGATGCAATCAATGAGCATCGTGGGGGAAGGAAGTGGGAAGGGCATGAAACAACACTCCCCCCAGAGAGAAGCACAGAAGAGTTGAGCCCCTTGGATACCCTGATGATCCATAACATCAAACAAAAAGTAACACAAGTCATTCTGGTTTAATGAATGGTCATAAATTATGCAATACTTGCTTTTGCTACATCTTATTTCCAGCAATAACTAGCTTCTCTTTCAGTTCCAGCAGATATGTTACTTCCAAAGATAACATCAGAGTACGAACATCAAATACAACTCTTAACACATTAAAGAGTACTGAAACGTCCCTTACAGTGTTATTACTCAGAAATGATCTTAAACGTTGAAGTAATGAAAGAAGCAGATGACAGCAAGCCTTGCATAAGTAACAAAGAGAGAGAAAACTAGCATCAGGAAGGGTGGATATGAGCTCAGTACAATATTAAGGTTTTATGATGGCTATATAATAAAGTAAGTAGACAATGCATGCCTGTTACTTTGTGTTGAATCAAGGAACTTCTGGTTTGGTGACCATAACTATAGAAAAAGAAAACATGAAAATGAGTCTAATGCAAGATAAGCAGATGTGCTGCCTGTCACAATAGCAACATACATATAACTGTCTGTTCAGAGATTCTTCCGGTGCTTGTATACGATTTGTAAGAGAGATGCAAGAACTGATAAAACAAGACTGGAGACCCATAGATGTTTCCTCCTTTAATTAAGCATTTCAGCCCAAATGGAGCTGCCATAACAAAGGAAATGGAAGGGATACGCCAGATGCAGTGTTCTGGGAAAAAAGTGAAAGTACTTAGACCCATCCCTTCTGAAATAAACTTACCAATGGACCTCCCATATCTGTTTGAATCCAGCCAGGATGAAATGCAATGCACAGGATACCTTCTGATTTTAAATCTAGGGCAAGACACTTTGAGATCATGTTCAAGGCTGTCTGAAACAAAAAAAAACACAGCATAAAACGAGGTATTATGTTTATTTTGTTAAAAAAGGTTTTGAAACAAGTTAAAGCTCACCATGTGTTTTAATTCAGACTTCACTTACCAACCCAAACATCGCTTTCTGCAGAACACCTTCAGGATCCTTAATTTTCAGCATTGCAAATTGTTCTAAAGGCTTCAGTTCCATGTGTTTAATGAAACACAAACCTACTGAGCTTTTACTCATAATTTCACTAACAGGCAGACTACAAAAAGTGAAGTACAAAGAATCAAACAACCTCTTAAATCCTTTTGTCTCATAGCACGTTAGCTAACTTGTTTATGTGTCTAAAAATTACAGTGAAACAATGGCATCCATGGGCTTAGTTTCAGTCTTCTGTCTGATTTAACAACACTGCTTGCTAACAGACCCTGTACTCACTGGTCAACAGTTTTTACATATTTGCCAGTGGGCTAGTTGATTGTTTTTTTCTTATTAGAATGCATTGTTAGAATGCATTACTTCATCCTGAGCATCTGAAGATTTGTCTGGTGCTTTTGTTAGATGTAATAAACCAACATTCCAGACTGCTTCTTCTCTCTGGATATATTTTTTAGTTATATTCCCTTATCAGACTACAGATTTGCATGACCTTCTGAAATACTATTTTACTTAGACGTTGAATCTGTACTCTATTAGCTACACAGGTCAAGTTATTTCTCATGCTGATTAACTGCCCTTGTATATTCTACAGTATAACTGATGTATATAGTATTTGTATCCTCCTAGTCGAGTAGTTTTAATTGGTTTCAGATCTTATATACACTCAAAGCTTATTTAAAGTGTTAAAAAGATGTTTTTGTATTTAGTCTGAAGAAATCCAGGTAGCATCAAGTTCTCACTCTATTTACGGTGAATTAATGGGCTCTGTCTTCATAAGACAGTACCAATACTGCATTCTCGCACCATCAGCACCTGCCAATTGTACCACCCCTAACAGTCTGCACCTAGGCAGCTTGCACATTTTGCATGCGCGCGCACACACACACACACACACACACACACACACACACACACACTATAAATATATATACATATATATATATATATATATATATATATATATATATATATATATATATATATATACACACACACACACACATATATATATATATATATATATATATATATATATATATATATATATATATATATATATATATATATATATATATATATATATATATATATATGCATATGGATCTACTTCAGAAGCTCGAAAATTTCAAAACTTTGAACTTCAAATGGCTGAGACCATAAGATCGAAATTTTGAAACTTCAAAGACATAATAAAAAAATAAAAACAAACATTTTTTTAAGTTTTTGCAGGGGGGCAAGCCCCCTTCACCCACACACCCCCCTGCTAACTAAATATATCAACTCCGAGATTGCACTACAGTGAGGCAAATGGTAAATTTCCCATTCTGCGCTATGCAGTGATCTCCATTCAAAATGTTCGAAGTTTCAAAACTTCCATCTTATGGTCTTGGCCTTTTAAAGTTCAAAGTATTGAAACTTTGAGCTTCTGAAGGGGATCCATATATAGCTATATATATGTGTACACACACACACACACACACACACATATATATATATATATATATATATATATATATATATATATATGTGTGTGTGTGTGTGTGTGTGTATATATATATATATATATATATATATATATATATATATATATATATATATATATATATATATATATATATATATATATGGTTTACCTTTAAAATGTTGCAACACACTTGTGCGACTCTTTACTTCATTGACTCGAAATGTCGGAAACTGCACCGTCAAATCTGCACAACAGTCAATCTGCTACTCAAAAGAATGTCGACACTCTGAGAATGTCGACTTTGTTCAAAACACCAACACTTCTGGATGTCTCCTACGAGCGTTATGCAGGAGGGCAAGCCCCCCTGCACTCCCCACACCTGCTGCTAATTATATATACTAACTCTGAGATCACACTACAGTGAAGGAAGGGGTCATATCCCAATCCTCTTTGTAGTGCAATCTCCACTTAAAATGCAAAACTCACAAAACAGTATGTGCACACTGGCATTCACTCTTTTCTGAGTTTGGCATTTTTCAGTTCGCTAATGCGAATTGTTGAAAACAACCTTCTATACATCTGACCATTGCAGATGTGCATCTTGACATTTTAGAGGTAAACCACACATATATATATATATATATATATATATATATATATATATATATATATATATATATATATATATATATATAGATCTAGGACTCTTGAACAAAACTTCAACATCCCGAATCTACAATAACCGAACACACTTTAACAAAAGCGCTTTCACCAAAAAAGTGCTTTCGTTAAAGTGTGTTACAAAAAAAAACAATAAATCTACTTTTATGCAGGGGGGCAAGCCCCCCCTGCATCCCCCCATGTGGGGGGCTGTGCCTCCACACCCCCCCTACTTTAATATTCTCACTCTGAGGTCACACTTCAGTGGGGGATAGGGAATTTTCCCTTATCCGCACCGTAGTGCGACTGGCACAACGAGCATACTTATCTGAAAGTGCTTCTTCAGTGAACAGCACTTTCAGTTAAGTATGTTCGTTGATTTCTGCTTTGGCAGAAAATGCCGTTTGGGATCAGTACGGATCCCATATAGAGATATATATATATATATATATATATATATATATATAGAGATATATATATATATATATATATAGATATATATATATATATATATATATATATATATATATATATATATATATATATATATATATATATATATATATATATATATATATATATATACACACACACACACACACACACACATACATATGTGAGTGTATATATGTGTACATTTGTGTATATATTATGTTAAACAGGTACATGGGTTGTGTAGATGGCCATATAATGACACTGAAAGGAGTAGCTTTATGGAAACTAGAGAAATGGCAAAAGCAAATGAAGGCAAACTACAGAGTGGCACAATTCAACAGTTCAGGAATGTATAAAATTAAGTGACAAGATGCTATATACAATAAATCTGTACACCATAATTTCTCAGTGAACAGACAAACAGAGAGACAGCATTAAGATGCCAGCAGTAACATTCACATTAGTCAGTCAGTATACTTTAGAGGCTGCTCTTACAGCCAGTTTCTATGATGGGGTGCATCATTACCCTTTCTGTCACAGATGGATCCAACCATTCCTAGCTTGCAACCGCCACCATGAAAGGGATATAGTTGAACTCTATAGTGTGATAAGAATCATGTTATGACAGCTTGTAGACATTTGCTCACATGGACTCCCACAGGATGTCTGGACTACCAGTCCCTGCAGACTATAACTTGTAACAGGGACCTTCCAAAGGTCATCAGAGTACAAGTCGGGTATGTTGCAGGCATCTACCTCATGCATACTGTACCAGTTCCTTGATGTCATGATGCATATGGGGTATATATGGCTTCCTATGGACCACAGAGAAGACAAACACCAGTATATGGACATTATATGAAAATGCCCACTCCTCTCACCACTGAGGTCCACTGGCTGCACCCAAGTCACTATCAAGGGCTCATCTGGTGCACATGGACATCACTATATCAGCATAGGTTCATAGGTGATTACTAGGCTAATGGCACAAGAGCCTTTTCAAACCTAGCCAATAATACCCAGGATATGATAGTATTATATCTTAAGTCCCCAACTATGGGATGGGCAGTATCAGGGTAGTGGGTGTTACAGTTTTGGAGCGCTGAGTCATTTTACAGACTACGTCTGTCTATAAGGGATATAGGCAGTACCCCAAGAATGAAGTTACACTTCCCCATTCATTTATCCAAATTCTTTTCGAACACAGTGAGGAAGGGGCTTTGTTTTACAAAGATGGGAAGTTTATTCAAATGATGAGGTAGCCTTTGGAATATGAATCTGTCTCTCCAGCAAGTTCTGTTAGTCACACATACGGTTCAGGTCCATGGAACCCATAAACCTTGTATAATTTTTTGTATGAATACATAACATTTTCATCAGGGCTGGGCCAGAGAATTCTTTGTAGGTCAGGCATAAGTCACTTGTTAATAAACAATATGAAACAGAGTAAAGGGATAGGGCTTTTAGTCAGTCTGCATAAGACATGGGACTTATAGTTTGTATTTGTTTAGTGAGAAATCTCTGGGGCCACTCCAATTTGTGTAAGTGCCTGGTTAGGTACAGAAGGGAGCACTGTTATCAATTATGGGTCTGATGAAAACAGAGTACAATGGCACTGTGACTTCCTTTGATCTTGATGCCATGCATTTAATTATAAGTTGAGCCACACAGAAGGATTTCCTCACTACTGTACCTACCTTAATGTCAAAGCTTAAGTTACTATCCATCTGGTTTTCTAGGTCCCTCACCACTGGGTCTACTTTTAGGGGTGAGCTATCAACATTATAACATGAAGTGTTTCCACTCCATCAATTGCCAGAATGTGAGTAATGCACAGGGTATTATCAATAATATGTATAATATGTCTGTGTACCAACCAGACAGTTTCCATGATTTGCTCATCAGGCACACATCCAAATTATAGCAGTGACCTGTGCAAGATGATTTCCCACAGGGATATCTTATTAGTGATGCTGGATAGGCTCTGGAGCCATTGCTCATGACACAGATATCAAAGCCACAAAACACGACTGAGATGACATATAACTTTGCAGTATCACAGACCTGCAACTTTGCTGACTATGTACTTGGACTGTTGAAGGCCCACTTTCACTGTCTAGATTCCTTTGATGGTGCACTGCAGTGTGCTTAAGACACCTTCTGTCTGTATTATACAGCACAACATCGTGGCATGCAGACAGCTACAAAAGGGTATCACCCTTGGAGGAGCATTTTACCAAAGCTACCAGTGGAGGAGGTTGTGAATGAGAAGTCATTGGAGGAACCATCTGTAGGTGAACCTCAAGTGAGGTAGAAGCAGCCACAATACACTGCAGTACTGGCAAAGGAGGCAGCATCTGGTTCACAACTATGGGTCAGAACAGAGGCGACAAAGATTAAAACTAATGCTTGCAGTACTACATCCAGGTTATACATTACAGTGTATTGACTGGCTATGCTGTGCAGTAGACATTATCAAACCCATTCAATACAGGCGGGTGGGCTGGACACAGTTGTCATCATTTGCACAGGACAGATGGGACACAGTGATGTGAATCAGCAGCAAATACATAGGTGGAGGTGGGGATGGACAAGAGATGCAAAGAGTTACTGTGTTACAAGACTGAGTGATTTGGGGAGCTGTGTATACTGCGTAGGAAAGGGGTGGAGCTTCTTGAGGGGAGCAGGTGATTAAATGTATGCAGTTGCACAGGACTGGTGTTAGAGGACACAGCTGGAGCAGATGGCATATCACTGTGGGGTCTACTTTAATTAAACAAAAGCGGAATCCGTTGAATACGAATCCGTCAACACATAAACAGCAAAACGCGATAATGTTGAACACGCAAAACCGTGAAATTTAAACATCAAAACTGCAATAGTCAGCCAACCCCACCGCCCGTAACATACTACCTACGCAAACACAACAACAAAAAACACATACATACACTAACCAAAACCCTACTACTAACCCTAAATTAAAGCACCAAAACCCCACTTGTAACCCTACACTAAACCCCACATACACAACTATCTCTGCACTACCCTTAACCCCTCCATAACCCTAAGGTCCATAACTACCACACACTTACCCTACAGAGCTATACCCACACAAAGTAAATATTCCACACACATACACTTAACAAAACCCTACACTAAACCTTACATACATTACCCATCTATGCACTTATCTTAACCTGCACCCTAACCCTAACGTCCGTAACTATTGCACACTTACGTTACGGAGCTATACCGCAGACGGGCCAACTATGATAATTCGACATTTCTGATTTTGCTATTTAGTGCAGTCGATGTTTCCACTTTTTGCTGTTTATGTGTCAACGGATTCGTATTTGATGGATTCCGCTTTCGTTTAATTAAAGTAGACCCATCACTGTGCCAGTGCTGCTATGACAAGTGATCATCAGTCCCCTCTGGGAGTGATGCAGACTGTAAATGGCTTCAGCTAGGGGAGAACCACCATTATGTTATAGCACTGCCAGTAATACCCACTTTCAAGGATGATGTGGACCTGCATATTTGTGACAGTTTGTGCTCTGTGGAGGACTGCCACAGAAAATACATTCATGAGGATGTCCCTGTCATGCCACACCAGGCTCACCACCAGTACACAGGGTTTAGGAACTGGTACTACGTGACTTTTAGGTACCTACCTTGTGAGGAATATTCATAGTGGAGTCAAAGGAGTGGCAGCCCTAGGTACATAGTGGCCCTGGTATATGTCATAGTGCATGCCATGCAGTATGCTGGTCATCTCTGCCAAGACATTGGCAGCATTTGCCTGGATCACTGACCGGCACATCCACTGATTCATGCCTTTTTTAATTTCTCCAAACCTTTTGACTTTCTAGTAACATGACTGGAATGGACCCCATTCCTAAACCAAAGTACGATTAAAGTTCATGAAATTAGTATCATTTCAATCTTTGATGTCAGCCAAAAGTATTCTTTGCAGCACCCGCAATGTGCCCAGTAATAACTGCTTCTGCAATTTGTAGAGGGTTACATGTACTGGTAACATATCTAAATACGATTGTAGATTCCTTTTTATAAGACCCGTTGTTCCTACTACAATTGGAACTATCTGGGTATCTTTCTTCCACATTACTCTCATTTCTGCCTGCAGATCCTGATATTTTATGACTTTGTGTCTCTCTGTACACAAGACACTGTAGTCACTCAGTGTGGCAATTTCTATGATCAATGCTACTCTTGTCTTCCTTCCATGGACCACTATATCTGGTTTTCTAGCATCTATCTTTTGAATTGTTGGTAACGGGTGATCCCATATGATGTAGACTTCATTATTTTCTATAATGCTTTGTAGCCCATGTTTCCAGTGTTTTTCAGCCACTTCAGTACTATAATGCTTGCACAATCCCCAGTGCAACAGTTTTGTCACATTCGTATGCCTTTCAGTATACAATCCTTCTGCCATTAGTATGTTACAACCAGCAATGAGGTATGTGACTGTTTCCATTTCGGTTTTACAAAACCTACATTTGTCTGTTTCTCCCACATGTTCAATTAACTTTGTAAACCAGTGTGTATGCAGCCCACTATCTTGTGCCACCAATATTAACCCATTATGACCATCATGATCATGCCCATAATGTCAGTGGCACTGTGCTGTCAGATTGTGCCAGGGTAAGGCTGCCATCATCATCAGGGTCTGATGCTGCACTGACAGCAGGCATGCTCTGCTCCTTTGAGGCTTACCCGATGAGTGTTGCACCTGTGAAGGCAGGCAGATAAACATGTGGATACAACTCATGATATGTGACAATCCCATACCCTAGTGTTCTACCAACATTGCAGGAAAGAGGTCATATACAAAAAGAAAATAAACATACCTTGATGTGTCTGCCCTGTGCACGTATATGAGATGTGTTTATACGTAAGATATGACAGTGATTATCATATGAATGTTATGAATGTTCAAGCCAGTGGTGTAGCACAAGACCATGCTTATGATCTAAGGTCATAACAACCTGATGCATTCCTGATAGAGACACATGATATTGTAACCAATTTTGGCCCCCATAATTAGGTCACTGCCAGGTATCATAGTCCACCCACTGTCTCCTTACAGGGACACAAAGACATTCTGTGTGCCAGTGAGTGTGTTCTGTGATGGTGGACCCCCCCCCCCCCACACACACACGAGTTCATCTTCTCCTTTGCAATGGCTTGATATACTACCGGAATGCCACTAGGCCTTGGTCATGTAACCTTATCCTGCCATTGCACAGTTCACTTCCTTGTATGCCATATGCTCCTTTCATTAGAGATAAGCCTCCAGTATTAAAGTAGCAGAAAGTATTGAGGCAAAAAAATGCTCTCGCGGTCCCAATGGCATGGGAGTCTCATACAGTTAAAAAGATAGATGTTTTGAGTATAGTTGATGATGTCAAGATATTTATGCTAGAAGTAAAAGAAATAAAAATAACTTTAGCCCAAAAAACTGAAGAATTAAGTAGATGTATGGGAAAACAAGAATAAATAACAGCAGAGATATCTCAATTGAATAAACAAAATTCAACTCTAAAACAAAATTTAAATCTTTCAAGAGAACATACAAATATACAGGTACAACTTCTCTCAATGAAACCTCTTCCTGGATATGTAACTTCAGATTTGTATGCATCCCTACAACTAATTATCCCCAGAAGACTGTAAAAGAATTTCCAAGTCTCTTGGCCAAAAAAGTCTAGAATTAACTTCAAATGGATCTAACACATCAACTAGGGCCTTCCCAAACAGGAAGAAACAGAACAATAATAGTGAGATTTGCACTTTTATCTGATAAAATAACATTTTGGCAACAGGTTATAGATTTATAAATCTTTAATTTAATCAATCTCCACCGAATGTTTGTTTTCAAGACTTTGCATTATAAACAATTACTAGAAGAAGAATATTTAATGCTACCTGACATTCACTATGGCAAAAAGAGTGAAGAATAATTTTCCAGCTACATCACAGGCCCACTATAGTGCGGGTCAAGAACCAGAAAAGTAACCTTGAGAGATTGTTTCGATAGAACTGGTGGCTACAGCAATGAATCCATAAGAAACATGGACCTTTTTTTTGGTTTTAGGCGGGGGTAATCACCTGGAGAGATGGGGTACTGTTGATAAAAAAGCTGGAATATTTTATAGTAAGAAAAAACTGTGTTTATTGTTTCATTTAATATAAATGGATTAAATAATACAGTGAAAAGAGACAAACCATTTACATTTCTTGCAGGAATATCTACAGATGTTGCTGGTTTGCAAGAAATTTATTTTTTGACAGAAAACATTTTATATTATGCAGTATAAAATCTTAAGCACACTTTGTTATAAATAATAATAATAAAAATAATAATAATAATAATAAAGTGACAGGGTGTGGTAATTTTGATTAGATCACCAGAAGCCAAAATCATTTATCAGTACTGTGATGCAAATGGAAGGGTACTATTATTACAAATGGCAGTTAAGAACTTAGAAATGGTTATAAGTTCAATATATACACCACTTACAAACTATGCAGGATTTTTAGCTGATCTTAAAAACTCACTAGTTGCATACAATATATATATAACATATTACTAGCAGGGGATTTCAATATACAATTAACTACTAAAGAAAAACACAGTGGAGCTGAGAATGATGGAGGGGTCCATTACAGGGGTTGCCATACTTCTAAACTGCCATGCTGAAGACTTCTGGACAAAGCCTGGAAGAACACTAGATATTTTTAAATATTACTTTGAGTTATTTAAAAAGTTAATAGAGCAGCATGTCTTAACATCATTATGCAGTTTCTGAACAAGAAGATGAAGAATGAAACTAATTTATGGCATTATTGACTGACTACACTCATCATGATTTATGAGGGCCAGGGAAACAAAAAGACAATGCATCATGAATTTTCTGGCAATTGGCATAGAAGGTTAAGGCTGTGAGCTGTAGTTCCTGTGGTGCAAGGTTTGATTCAATTAACTCCCATTTGCTTAATGTATAGCCTTTAACAAATCTCTTAACCATATATTACTCCTGTGTTGTCCCTGAAAATGTACTGTGTGTCCATTGGGCCTATATGGATAACAAATGGCTATTATTATTATTATTATTACTATAGTCTGTAAACTTATGGGCAGGTAAAAAGTATCTCAAAGTATGAGTGTGTGTGTGTGTGTGTGTGTGTGTGTGTGTGTGTGTGTGTGTGTGTGTGTGTGTGTGTGTGTATGTGTGTGCGTGTGTGAGTGCGTGGTGTGTGTGTGTGTGTGAGTGCGTGGTGTGTGTGTGTGTGTGTGTGTGTGTGTCTGTGCATGTCCGTGCGTGGTGTGTGTGTGCATGTGTGTGTGTGTGTGTGTGTGTGTGTGTGTGTGTGTGTGTGTGTGTGTGTGTGTGTGTGTGTGTGTGTGTGTGTGTGTGTGTGTGTGACAGAATGTATGAGTGGGATGAATGTGTCAACGAGATTCATGGGCCACCACAGCTGATTACCACAGGAAAGTGCTGATTAGCACTAGTGGTAACAGCACATGAGTCAGAGACATGCAAATTGGCTGATGATGAGGTCTTTCCTCATTGTAGCTAATGTGCATCTGAATCACATTTTCTGCTATTAAAGAAACAGTCCCTTTGGCCACAGCTCTTAGCTTCTTTATGAATCCCATGAAATGTCTATACACAAAATACCTGACTTTTTGTTTCACTTTATTCATATAAAAGTAGGGACATAGAGTGTTTTACATCATTGTTAGATGGTTTTCTAAGAGCATTAGATATTGCTGTCTTAAACACAATAATCCATTACTATAAATGCCCAATGCTTGCTTTATCAGTGCTTTAGCTAGCTCAGTAGACTTTGTTGAAAAATGTTAACTCCTCGTGATATTTGTGTAGCAGCCAGCAGCTACATCTTCTTTTAATATCTTTGCAAAGCATTAAAAGCTGAATGCGATTTCCAGATCCAGATCTTCACTTGGAGCTACTGTTACCAAGAATATGTTTTCATAATGGCAGACTAGGACTCCGTCCTAGGAGTTACCAAGCCTGTGCCTAGTGTTACCTCATATGAAAATGAAAGTACTTAGTACAATATTAGCTCTGTAAGTCCATTCTCACTAATGCTCTGCCCACCTTCTCCTGCCTTGTAAACAAAAATGTGTCTGCATTGTATTTTTTACTTTAGTGGGCAAACCTCAGAGCTGGACAGGGAGACCTCTGTGATATAATATGAGATGGGGAGGTACTTAACAGAGATGGAAATTTTTGTTTGCTGATGGTTTTTAATATTTACACACTTAGTTCTATGAGTTATTGAGGATGGACGTACTCTTTCATATCTGGTATTAAGGTAAGTGCCTAACTTGCATTTCTAACTCACAAGTAGAATATAAAGTAAAAATTACTGTGGATAAGATTTTAGACAAATATCTCCTTCTTCAGATCAGTACAAATTTAGACACTACCTAACCAATAGCTAGCTAACATTTCTGAACTTTTTAACAACAACAGAGGAAATTTTACAGATATTTGGAATTTGATTGAATCAGACTCATATTCTCTTTTCCTAAAGACCCCGTGATTTGCAAAGCATCCATTTAGCCTCAGGATGTCTATCGCATATCAAACCTTTTCATCACACGGTATAGACCAACAGTCATAAAAGGTTTGTTCTTGTCACAAACCAAGTAGTATTTATCCATTGTTCCAGGTCTGTTCATTTCTATCGTAAATAGCCTATAGTTATTGATGAATATGGCTTATTGTTACAGCCCTCATATCTCCAGTGAATAAGACACCACTGCACAATTCTCTGAAGATCCAATACCTTTCCATTGTTCTTGTGAAACATGTATTTCCTTTGTTTTGGGGGTATAATCTTCTCACTCTAATCTAATGTTCCTCCATGGTGCACTTCCAGACATATAACCTGCCTGTTATATTTGCTCCTCTATTCCATCATCACTTATCTGCTCTGTCCCCCAAATTAAACCTTTTTAAAGTGAAAAAAAAAACCTTCGCCATTATAAAATCCATAATTTGGAGCTCCTTATCTCACACTAAAAGCCCATCTACACTTATTGAGTCATTCATCTCTTTTCTGGCAAAAATCATCCTGTGACTGTTAGTAAACTTGTTAAATCTAAGGGGCTCTGAGAAAGAGCAATCCTTTTTATATATTTTTTCCCCTTTGTGTTATACTGTTCATATGTCATTAGAGTTTCATTGTAAATTTGGGTCATGGCTGAGAATAGCCCATCTGGCTGATTCCTCTCACCTGATTGTTGAAATCAATCAGTTTTGCAACAGCCTAGATGCAGCTGTGGAGGTGGTGGTTAACATCAAGGCACAGTGCTGGATTCTGAGGACTGCTCCAGATGAGAGGACTCAGAATGGTGAAGTGCGTACAGTACCTAATGGTGGAGGACAAGATGAGATCAGTGGGGGATAAGGAAAAATAGTGAGCAAATAAATTGTCCAAAAGAGAAGCAGAATCAATAACATCACAAGTGAGGCATTATTGCATTGCACAAAGTATATATAAATAATGGAGGTGAACAAGGATGTTATAATGCCAACTTTGTAAGAATATTTTTTCTCCACTTTCGAATGGGTACGAACCAGCATCAGACATACTAACAGCAATGCACTAGGCTGCTAATTAATTTGTTCATGGAAAAGGCACTGGGTGCCATTAGGAGGATGAGTTAAAAAGAGTGTAAAATTAAAATTGCGCTGAACTCTTTTAAAGAAAGATCTTGTCTGCTCTCTCTCCACTATCTTTTTAGTCTTAATTTGAATACACATACATTCTCTTGATACCTTCATATTTCTGGACTGTTTTCCATATTTGAGTTAATGCCTTCCTCCTTCTTTTCCTGCCTTTAATTATCACTAAATTACTTATTTTTATGTCAAATTACGTCTTTTTGAAGATACATAATACAGTCGGCTGTCGTGCTTCATTACTGGATTTATTGTTTCTCCATATCTGTGTTTATGTTTTAGTGACCAGACTGGGTCACTAAACCAACTCAAACACCCAGTTATCAAACAAAAAAGAAACAAATAACGCCCCACACTCCTATGCAGGATTTGTAACCTTTGTATTTTTTTACTTAATATCATCAAATCTTGAGGAAAAGCAAAGAAAAAAGTTTCCTATGGTCATCATGAAGATTTGGTTAGTTATGTTTTTTTGGCTGAATTGATATCGATTGTTCATTCTCTTACCAGTAGATGATTGCTTTAATGATAATCTATAAAACATTTTTTTTTATCTGTACTGGTGGATGGAATGATTTGGGGAAAGGAAAATGGACAGGTACAGTTTGTTTAAAATGGTGCTGTTCCTTCAGCTAGTCCCAGAAGATTTGTCTGATTGACCTGCCATGAGTATGAGAATAATGCAGCCATGTTGGCTGGTACTTAGCAAGATACAGTTGTGCAGTAAGGCACATATATGAGACACACACACACACACACACACACACACACACACACACACACACACACACACACACACACACACACACACACAGATTTAATGGTTTCCATGGCTGTGGAGGAAGAAGAAACCAAAGCATAACAACTATTTTCAAATGTCAAAGAGGAAACTTCTAGTTTAAGGACAGTCAAGGTCCTGGTATAAGATGGTATGGGTTACCTGAAGATAGACTGCACACTGAAACTGGCTCCTGTATAAAAGATGAACAGGGACAATTAAAAACAAAGTGTCACTATGGTGGTGGGTTATATGCAGGCTGATGTTTCAAATCCCTGTAGTTGTAAATGGTGTTCTGTCATCTCTAAAAGGATGGAAGCAATAACAAGAAAAAGGCTGCCATGTTATTTACATAGTTATAGTGAAACATTCATTGGTTAAAAGCAAACATCCTGAAAATTATGTTATTAACAATAGTATTTTTATAATGCATAATATAACCTGCATGCTATAAAGTAACACATTCTCAGTTATTTTTGAGTGTAATGGGGATACTAAATAAACAGGTGTCCCAGTTTTTTTTTTCTCCTTCTTTCTTTCTCCTTGTTCAGTTTTAAGAAATGTAGGCACTGCGATGTTAAAAAAGAAGAAAAGTCTGGTCAAAAGAGCATGACTAGATTAAGGATCTAGGCTTGATCTAGTAACAAGTTTTAAGAGAAAGCAAATAAATAAAAAAGAACATTGAATATAATAAAGTTTTCCTATAGCAGATAAATGAGTGCATGCAGATGAAACTGTGTATCTGGTTTTCATATTGCCATGGCGACAATTAGATAAACAGCAATAAGAACGGAATACTTATTTCTTTCAATGGCTAGGAGATAATGTTTTCTGAAAGCATTTAAGTGTTTTCCCAGTCTGTATGAATAATAAAGAGAAGACAAAACAAGACATCACTTAGCAGAAGCACAGGATGTACCATGCGTCTTAACATGGATAACTTTCCTTTTAAGTTAATCCAAGTCTATGAGTCTGGCTGTCAGTCTGGGACAATTGTTCCTATTAGGAGGATAAAACTTCAGTACTTGAAGATGTACATAGTTTTGTGTGTTAGCATTAAGTTAATAGGTTTTAGGGGTGTATTGAGGTGCATCTGTTTTTTTTTTTTTGTTTTTGTTTTTTTGAAGGCTTTCAATAAAACAAAAAAGTTTTGTAAGGTGTAACATAAGCTCAAATGGATATGAAAAGAAATAACTGTATAAAAGATCAACCTGCCAAATATTAGTGGATACATGTAACCCAAAAGCCAGAACTAGACACTTAACAAAAAAGCTGTTACACACAAAAGGTGGGAATAATAACTTTCTAACATATATTATCTTTAAATGCAAATGGTCTCATAGATATATACAAAAAAGAGTACTGAACTATATTAAATATGTAGAGTACAAATAGCTATGCTATAGGAGACATGTTTGGAAAGAAATGAGCATGTGGATTTAATAAAGAAAGGTTTTCAGGGCTGTTATTCATCAAAATACCTGGGACAAAGGAAAAGAAGAGTACTTATAGTAATTGCAAGAGGAGCTCCAGTAGTGATAGAAGAGTGTAAAAGATAGATTTGTAGTACTAAGGGAATACCAGCAAGGGAGGAGGACTACACTGGCATGCATTTATATTCCACCTAAAACTGCTATAATGGAGCTTAAGAAAATTATGGGAGGAATAATCAGCTTTCAGCAGGGAATATTACTTATATGTGGGAAATGGAATTTGATTTGCAGCAGTGAAGATGTTTTTGAAAATATAACAACTGATGTTAAGGGAGTCAGTACCTAAATTATTCAAACTCATGTTGAAGGGATTTTTATTGAAGTCCCTTAGTTGTGCATTCAAGCTTGCACACCTTGCTGTAAGAAAAGTATGCATCAGATAGACTATTATTGACGAATAATAACAGAAAGCAAGGACACTTTGAAATTTAAAGAAATATTTAATTATGATAACAAATGACTCTTGGCTACCATACCAGAGGGGCATTGTTCAGTTTTCAAAGTTTTTCAAAGGTTTTCAAAGTTACTGGGTGTAAGGAAGCTGCTTAAAGTAAATATGAATGCATTTACTCAAGTTTATGCAGCCAATGTTGTTAACCACTATTGATGCCTCCCATTTCTTATAGAAACATACACAAGACCGCAACAAGCAAGCATAAAATATTAGTGTGCACTAGCGAACATAGGTTTATAAGTTCCTATGATAGCGAAAACTGTCTGAATGTTGTAAAATGATTTGACAGAGAGGTTTAATGTATGAGTCGTCGGCTGTTCGTCCACACTGCTAATTCTAAGATTTCATGAAATAATTTTTTGAGCTTTATAAACAAAGCACAGTTCATGAATTGTCAGCAGAGGGTTGTGTTACGCACACTGGAATGCTTGGTTTCACATATTTTGTTGATTAGTTATATAATGACTGTTTCTAAGCTGTTTTTTATATACAGCTTATTTTAAAGATCGCTGGCTTACTATCAGGTTATGTCATGCAAAGGCAAGCTACTAAACAAGGGTTGCGATTAAACAAAAAGTACGATCTTCCACCAATCACTAGCACATATGCATCTGATTGGTTGATTACACAGCTTAATTTGCATATTAGGCTGTGTCTTCAAAAAGGCGGGAAATGGAAGTGATTGTGCTCTTGTATGCAAATAAGGAGGTGAAATAGCCACATGGATTGGCTGATAGCTTTTCAACCTGTGTTTGGATTGGTCAGAAAATTAAAAGCCTTCATTTTAAAGATCAGTGCTGGTCCCATCTTCTGCATTACGATCTGAGGAAGACACTTGTTGAAAGCGCTTATCGTGTGGATTTTAAGGGACTTTTTATTTTGTTTCTTGTTTTTATTTTGGTATCAGTTCATTAAAGGAAGTTTGATTTTGGATTTTAACAGCTCGTGGATTTGTTATATCTGGAGCCACTATCTTTGGTGAACATACTGTCTTTGTTTTTGCTTGTGAAGATGTATTTGGGGGGCTCAGAAGGGAAAATATAATAAATGAGGGTAGATTTTTGAAGAAATTTATAAAAATTTAAGAAAAGTCTTTAATACCCTCTCACTGATACAAAATACAGCCTTTATGGGACCTGACAACATCCCTGACTGCATCTTACATTTATTTTTTATTTATTATTTGTTAACCAGGAAAGTCTGACTTGGAATGAGCCAATTTTCAGTGGAGGCCTAGGGAGAAATGCTCCAAATGCATGTCTTTGTAACATGGGAGGAAACCAGAGCACCTGGAGGAAACCCGCACAAACACAGGGAGGACATGCAGACTCCACACAGAAGGCACCTAGTTGAGAATCAAACTGGAGAACCTCTTGCTGTGAGGTGACAACACTACCACTGCACCATGAACTCAGGCAAGAGTTCTCAGCACCATTAGGCACGCTATTCAACCAAAGCCTGGACACTGGCTTCATCCCAGGCAAATGGTGGACAGCCACTGTCATCCCTCTACACAAAGGTGGAGCTTTCACCAACCCAGTCAATTACAGGCCCATCAGCCTAACTAGCCTGATCTACAAGACCATGGAATGCATTATCATGGACCTTATAAACAAGGACATTGGTAACCTCCAAACACTTGACCCCACCCAGTTTGGTTTTATCAAAGGGAGATCATGCCTGTTAAACTTGGTCAACTTCTTCAAAACAGTCACCAAAGCCATGGACAAGGGGAAAATGGTGCACACCACCTATCTTAACCTAGCCAAAGCCTTCGACACTTTTCCCCACTCGGGCATAACAGATATACTCTCTCAGCTAGGCTTCAACCCATATGTTACCAGATGGGTAGCTAACTGGCTCACTGATACAACCCACTCAGTCAAACTAGGGGAAGCTACCTCTAGTACTAGACCCGTAATGAGCGGCATACCCCAAGGATTGGTCTTGGGGCCTCTACTGTTTGGGATATACTTTTCTGAGGAGCAAGCCAAAACCAGTGGTCTATGACTGACCAAGTTTTCAAATGAATGCAAGCTGGGCACTGCCTTAAATCAATGACTAGTGCCAGAAGCATGGACTCAAACTGAATACCAAGAAATGCATCATTATCCCTTTTGGGGAAAATGGCACCCCCACTAATTATCACATTAATAACAATGTACTAAGCATGGAAAAAGTTGTGAAGGACTTGAGCACCCAGGTTGATAGCAGATGACTTTTGCCCACCACATTTGCCCCTGTTATATGGAAGGCTTTTTACATGGCCCACCTCATAAGTAATGGTATTTCATCCAGGAACAAAGAGGTCATAACATCCCTGTACTCCTCCCTTATCAGACCCATTATCGAGTACAATGCCCCCTTCAGCATGTACCTTAACAAGCAAATGCAGCAGCTGGATAGACCACAGAGGTTCCTGACCAGGAAAATCCAAGGTCTCAAACACCTATCCTATACAGATAGGCTAAAAGCCCTGTCCCTCTACTCAGTCTCATACAGACTGCTCAGAGGTGACCTGTGTCTGACATACAAGGTTGTCTCAGACCCAGCCTTGATGGAGTTGCTGCATATCCGTAAGTCAAACTTTCACTTGTGCAACCCACACGCAATGCCTCAACCTGGTCTGTGACATTAATAGAACTTGGTGGGATAGATTTGTGTCCCAAAGACTCCCCCATCTGTGGAAAAGACTTCTTCTTCATGTGAAGCAGAGTACTTCACTAGCCCTCTTTAAGAGGAACCCGGACGACTGGATGGGAAACAGAAAATACACACCTGGGATCCCACCTGTGTCCCTGCTGGACAGGAAAAAACAGGTGCTGACTTTGTGGGAACATGGGTGAAATTCTTGGCTAGGCTTATAAGGGCCTCTGGACCAATAGTCTAGTATCATCCTATGAACTTATGAACCTAAAATATTTGGCATGGAAGATGTGAATTCAGTAGTAGGATTTTGGAGTGAAGTTACATATTATTCCCCCACGATATAAAAACTGGGCTAGGCTAGACAGAACTTATATTTCACAGAAACATGTGCATTTAATTGAAAGTTTTGATACGCATCCAATAACTATTTCAGATCACACGTCTATAATAACTAAAATAAAAATGCAAGTTAATGAAATAAAAATGAGGTACTGGCACTTTCCCACCTATCTGTTGAAAAGAAAGGAATTTAAGGAATGGGTATTGGAAATTATTCGAGAGTTATTAGAGAAGGTAGAAATTTAATCTGAAAATATAGCTAGGGAGTGGGATAAAATTAAAGTGGAAAATGAAAGAAACAAAGATATTATTAAGAAGTAACAATAATTATTTAGAGGGACTGAGAAAGAACAAGAAGAGAAGCAATTGCAGAATGCTTAACAGAAAATAAGAGATTACCTCAAGGCTTTGATGGTTTTTTTATAATAACTCCAGACCTCAAAAACGTTTAGCAAAACAACTTGGGCAACAGAATGTTAAAAGCATTGTCACCAAGCTTAGGGAGCCTATAACAAGGAAGATAACAAGAGATCCTATAGAGGTACTAGTTATATTTTGGAAATTTTAAGAAAATCTATATAAACCAGAGAAATATGGAAATCAAGAAAAGGTACAAATTGAAATGTTTATGAAAGAATTAAGGGGTTGGGTGGGTGGCCTAATGGTTAAGGTGTTTGCCTTGAAAACACAAGGTGCAAGGTTTGAGTCTCTAGGGGGGGGCTAGGCTTAAAAATTAAAATGGCTGGGCAGCAGCCTTAGCCTAGTCTAGTCTATATGAACCTAAATACACCAAGGATAGAGGTAGATGAGATTACCAACAGTTAGGATAGGAAGAGATGAGATAAAAATGGTGATGTTTAACCAATCTACAGGAAAGCCCTCAGGAATAGATAATATGGTTTGGAAGCTAGGAGGGAAAAAAAACTGATAAAGATCTGGAAGGTTTTGTTTAACAGCATTTTATGAGGAGGAGAAGCAACAGCATCCTGGAAGAAAGTGGTGGTGGCTGTAATACCGACATACCTATGCTAAAAAGGTAAAGACTCATCATATCCAACGTCATACAGGCCCATTTCAATCCTAAACTATGATTATAAAGTGTTTATGTCTATATTGGCTAAAAGAATGGTAAAAGTGATTCTAAAATTGATAGATATGGATTAATGTGGTTTTGTGGCAGTGAGGCAAATATTTGACAACATTAACAGAACAATGATGATCCAGACAGAAGCAGAATGTAAGAAAATACCATTACTGCTGCTGGGTTTTGATGCAGAGAAAGCATTTGACAGAGTGAGCTGGGACTTTATGAGCAGAGCAATGGAAATATTTGCATTTCCTGATACAATTATAAGGTTGATTGGGAGGATATATGAGGGATCGGAGATGAAAAGTGAAGTTGGTGGGTTGTTCTCTGATAATTTCTGTTTGAGCAGAGGAACCAGGCAGGGGTGTCCTCTTTCCCCTTTGCTATTTGCATTATATTTAGAACCATTGGCAAAGAAAATGAGGAACTCATTAATTCAAGGATATAATTGGTCTGGAAGTAAAAAAAACTGTCTGTATTTGCAGATGATATTTTATACTTGATAAAACTAGAAAAGGACATTACAGTGTTGTGGAACATTTTAAGACAGCTTCTTGAATCTTTTCAGGATACAAAATTAATGAAGCTAAAATAAAGGCAATAGCTGTAAACTATGTACCCACACACAAATTAGTTTAGCAATATCCATGTTTATGAGTACATGATAAAATAAAGTACTTAGGAGTATGGATTAAGAAGGATTGTGGTGTGGCAGATAAGGATATGTGGTAAGAGACTAAACAAAAGATAATACAAAAAACCGAGAAATTGGAAGCTCTGTTTTATGGATATGGATACCAAGTTACAAGCAGCTAAAATGCTTTAGTCCCTTTAGTTTTATACACAGGTCAGGCATATCTTTTATCAACCAGAGGAGAAGTTGTAGACAGCGATTAATAAAGAATTGAAGGATTTTACCTGGGAGGGGAAGACAGTAAGAGTCAAGTGGGATAAACTGATTCTTCCAATAGAACAAGGCAGTTTGGGATTACCCGATTTGAAGGGGTATTTCAGAGATACACAGGTAAGGCTCCTATACATTGCACAAGCAGAAAGCTATAATTCAAAGTGGAAAGGGATGATGACAAAGCAAGAGGGAAGCTCAAGAAACAAGGACAGACTGGGATGTTGCATGCAGATCATTAAGAAAATAACAATAACCATACAGAATACTATAGTCACAAAGTAGCAGAAATTATTCTAAGAACTAAGCAAACATGGGAACTGAGAAAGGAGATTCTGATGATAGGGATGACTGCAACTAGGGATACAGACAATAGGCAAGAGGGGCTGGAATTTATTGGAGAAAACTGGCAAAAGAACCAAGGTATTGGGAGCAAAACATTAGACAGGAAAAGGTAATTGAATGGGAAGAGGCCAAGAATTTATTTGGACTGCTGGCTAGAGATAGTCTTACCTAAGGATTGATATCAGAGTATGGGCAAAGAGAAAGAAATAGGAGAATCTTAAGCAAAAGACTAGCACCAGTAGAGGTTTTAGTAGAATCTAGAACAGAAGCTGCTGTTAAAAAAGGAATAATCAGTAGAGCATATAACATATTGCATGATAACTATAAGAATTAATCACAGGAAGTTAGAAAGGCTTGGAAAGAGAGATTGGATAAGAAATTCTTTACAAAGAAACAATAAGGGATATATGTATGTCTTCCAAATATGCAACAAGATCTAGAATATTTAGGATCTTTGCTTGGAAGTGTTTACACAGGCATTTTATACCCCAAGTAGACACCAAAGAATTTTTCCTCAAGTAGACAGCAAATGTTGGAGGTGTGATGGGGAAGAAAGAGTTAATTGGGAACATATTTTCTGGGAATGTAATGAGTTGACAGACTTTAACAATTCCCTGCATTCTACTCTATCAGAAATACTGGGTGAGAAAATTGGTGTAACTAGGGAAATGATAAAACATACATTCATAAATGTATGTTTAAATGTATGTTTAAATGTATTGTTTAAACAATTATAAAAGTAAACTGGAAATTCCTTACCCAACTCCCACTAGAAGAAGCAGTCCTAGCTTTTAACTCCAACCTTCCTTAGCATCTTAGACTCACTTGCTCCCCCTCGCAAAGTCCAAATTAAGACCACCATACCTCTGTGGCTTTCAAAAGCCACTCGTACCCTTATGATAACTAGAGCCAAACTATGGAAAAAATGGTCACAAACTAAGCTCTCTGCAGACTTACAAAAATATAAAGAACTCAGAAATCTGAGAAAAAAAAACACATAACAAAGACAAAAAGGACTTCTATAACAAACCTCCCACAGCCCTAAAATCTAATCCTAAAAAATTCTGGAACTCTATTAACCAAATATTACATCCCAGTAATCTTAGCTCCCCCAATCCATGCCCAGACAAGACATCTGAAGAAACTGCCACTATCTTCAATACCTATTTTATCGATTCAATATCTAAGCTACTGAACCCTAACCCAAACTCCTGTACTACTAACATCTCCAACTTTTCTGAACCTACTCCTAATACTATCTCCTCAGATACCTTCTCCCTCAAACCTGTACCTACTAGCTACATCAAAACTATACTCTCTAAATTAAAATCACGCTCAGCATCAGCTGACAATATTCCTTCCGCTTTTCTTCTACTAGCAGCTGACTCTCTTGCTCTCCCTGTATCTATCCTAATTAATTGCTTTATCTCTGAATCTAAAGTCCCTTCCATCTGGAAACAATGCTACACTCTACCTATACACAATCTCCAACTTTAGACCTATCACTATCCTCTCCCCTCTCTCTAAAGTACTAGAAAAATGTATTCATAAACAAGTCATGCAGTATCTAATACAGGAAAATCTGCTTACACCCACTCAACACGGCTTCAGACCCAAACATAGCACCACTACAGCTCTATTATCCTTCCTCAACACTGTCTCTATAGCCATGGATGACCATAAACCTATTTCTTGCCTATTCTTGGACCTCTCAAAAGCTTTTAACACTGTCTCACACTCTCTTCTGCTGCACAAACTGCATAACCTCAACTTATCCTCTGATACTATTGCATGATTCTCCAGCTACCTCACTGATAGATCTCAGTCAGTGCGATGGCACTCTCCACTCTCCCCTCCTCTCCCTGTCAAAATGGGTGTACTGCAAGGGTCTATCCTAGGGCATTTACTTTTTAATATCTTTACTAATCAGCTCTATACCTCCTGTCCTCAGTCATCTTTAGTGCAATACACAGATGACTCTACAGTCATCACCACAGCCAACTCTCCCTCTAAGCTCTTCTCAGCTACTCAGGCATCTTTTAACTTAGTTGAAACATGGCTCTCCAACAACCAGCTCATTCTTAACCCTAAAAAAACAAAGTTGTTACTCTTCCTACCTAAAAAGTTCAACAACATTAAACCCTCCTTCTCCATACAGTCCCTTAATAACACTCCCATTCAGGTAGAATCCAGTACTAAGCTCTTAGGAGTAACCGTCGACAATCAACTTAAATTTGACTTGCATGTTAATAACTGTATCAAAAAGACTCATTCAAAACTAGGGCTCCTTTACCGTAACAAGAAATTCCTTACCTCTGAAGCCAAGATTACTCTCTGTCTTACCTACCTTCTACCCAGTCTAATGTACAAGTCTCAAATTCTTACAAATATTAACTCAGCACTCCTGACCAAACTCGAATCTACCTACAACAAGGCAGCTAGATTTGCTGTCCAATAAACCTACAAATCCCATCACTGTCTCTCTCTCTAAAACACCTAAACTGGCTTGAATTACCCCACCAGCTTCTTCTCTCTCAGCTCCAGATCATCCATTCTATCCTATACCAGCCTTCCTACTGCCCAGCACTATCCCCTCTCATCTCCCATTATTCTCCCTCCAGACCTCTCTGAAGCTCTAACCAAGACCTAATACAAATCTACAAACCCAAGTCTAAATTTGGACACAACATGTACAGCTATTAGACCACTATTGCCTGGAATAGGCTCCCACTAGAAATCAGGACCCTTACACATCCTAAACAATTTAAGACAGCCACCAAAGAGCACTTTAAAAGTCACTGGTCCTGCCACTGCACTCTCCCTCCTTAACATCCCCTACTTCTCATACCTTAATCTACTTTTTGCCCTTAACTCACTCTTCTCACTAGCTCTCTCTAATCTTCCTTGACTACTCTTTCTACTGTCTTCTAAAATATTTTAAGCAAATTGCCTCAGAAAAACATTCTATTGTAATTGTCTTGCCTTCATGCAACTACATTATGATAAAACTGTGTTTTTATAACCACTTACTCCAAAGACTATACTCATCTTAATTACATATTTATTTGTATACATCTTGAAATAGTTATGCTATACTCCTGATTATTGTCACTGTATAACATTGTATTGCTGCTTAATGCCTTGTAATCATCCTGTAACATTGCTGTTTAATGCTAATTTATAATGAAAATTTATAATATGTTGGAGCTTTTCTCCCCGAGCCTCCGCTTTAAAAGGGCTCTTCAGCTCAGTCGGACAATCCCAGTCAACAAATGTAAAATAAAAATAATAATAATAAAATGATTTTTTGAGCTATGATACAGAATAGGAATTGTCTACACATAGTAAGGCCTTGCTGAATCTAATTATGGTGACTGCCAAAAAAACAGTTACTAGACAATGGAAATCAAAGTCTAAACCAACTGTACTAGATGCAGTGAATATAGCAACAGAGATAAAACAACTTGAAATGGGATCTTTAGAAAAGCGTAGGAGTAAATTACATAGAAAAAATGGGAATTGTGGAAACAATACATGCAGAGGAGGAATGAGGTTTAAAAGAAGGCAGGATTCGAAACAGCTATGTAATGTTTGACAGTGGTTGGATAGATTAAAAGTGATGTATAACGTTTGCAACTAAAATTATGTCAATATGGTTTGTTTTCATTTATATAAATGTATGATTCATCAAGCAAAACTGGACTACAGTGCTTATATAACCTCAACAGTATTCAAAAGTCTCTAAGCACTTGGAAAAAGCCCACAGAGACCTCTGGATGCAGTAAAAATGTTTAATAATCACTCCACTTCATAGAAAATAAAAACTCTTAAAAATACCCCTTCAGGTCACAGTGCAGTAAAAATGTTTAATAATCACTCCACTTCATAGAAAATAAAAACTCTTAAAAATACCCCTTTGGGTCACATATGCAAACATCCCTTGCCAGGGCAGCCTACTAAATTAAGGTGACTGGGAGATGTACAATTTTTATGAGTGTTGCTTTCTTCCTTAGCAGGGAAGATTGTAAACATAGTGTATGATGAAATATCCACAGATATTTAACAATATGTTCAGTATTTCTTAGCATTATTTGAGTAATTGTGAACCATCACTGTTGAACAAAGGTCTCAGTTTTTTAACAGCAGGAAGAATGAACTGCTTTAATGTAATCACACATTTATATATATATATCCATATGTAAACTTTGCATTGTTTTATTCAGTTGGCAGCAGTCCCTTGAAACTTGAAATTTGGTTACCATAGTCTCATAAAGTCCGCGGTGGTGGTGCTGCGGTAGCGTTGTCGACTCACAGTAAGAAGCCGACCGGTTCGACTCTCAGCTAGAGTGTCTTCTGCGTGGAGACATGCGTGAATGGGCGTACCTTTGTTGAAGGTTGTGTGTTAGGGCTGGCAACTCAGCACGTAAAAATCAACTGCCAATCATTAGCGGACCGGAGTTCCGCTGTGGCGACCCCTAACTGGGAAAAGCCAAAAGACACAACTACAACAAGTCTCATAAAGTGTAAAAAGCAAATTCATGCTACTCTTAAACAAACATGTTAACTATTTCAAGGATACATGCTTGAGATAACATATACTACCAAAAGAAGATATGACAATCTGATTTAATCTCACTGCATGTGAATTAAAAGCTGTAGATTCTCTGTGCAACAATCTAAAGGTTTGTATTTGTTCTGCAGATAAGGGAGGGGAGAAGTAATCATGGGCAGGACACATTATATTTACTTAATGCATGAAGTACTGAAAATAAAGAAGTGTCCAAGAAATATTCCAATACCATTACTATTTTGAAAAGAAAACTTTATGAACTGAGTATATGTGAATCAGGGTACCTTTTAAAAACAGACATCTGAATATTTGAAGGAGAACAGTAGTAGAAAAACTTTGATTTATGGATTACCTAACTTCATAAAGACAAAAGTAACGTCTTTGTTTTTATTTCTTTGATTTATTTACTGGGTAAGTGGGCCGGTCTCTGGACCCTTTTCACCTACCACATGGGCCATAAAATGCAGTACAGTAATTACAAATTTGCATCTGGCATCATTTTCAGTAAATACAATTTTAAGCTTATAGTGTAAAATTAACATAAAATTCAACAAAAGTGTAAAATTAACATCATATTCAACAAAATAAACTAAGCAGCTTAATATTTGCATTATTTATAGTTTTATATTTTATAGGTGAGAATTTACACAACTCAGTGTAACAAATTTGAGGACAAGTAAGATTTTTTTGGAAAGAAAATCACATAAGATGGATGTGTAGGACATTTTGTAAGAAACCATTTTACTTGTAAGTGCAATTAAGGATATATTTATTTGTCTATAAAAGTCTGAAAGATGAGTAATGGAAAGATAATTGTAAGGGCTAGATTAAATGTTATTGTCATTAGTTTATAAGCTAAGTTTACAGCTAACAATGCATCCCTATAAAGGAGTTACCAACTAATTAAATTTGTTTTTTGCTCCTTATTTATCATCATGTCTAAAAATAATGACATTTTCTAGTCTCCCTTAGAAAGCCTGTTAACCTGTCCCTAACATTAGACTACATTCAGTTCCATTCCTGACATCCACAGGCAAGTTATTCCAACTTGCTGCGGCCACCTTCCTGAAATTCCTTTCTTCCATTTCTAGTATAAAAGGAAGTCTGTACAAAGTCCAGGATCATTTTTGTATTAGTTCTTAGATCAGAAAGAGAAGTACTTTTTAAGTTGTGTCTCAGAAGGTACCTGTTTTGCTGTACATTGTGGGTAAATGTCAATAAGAAAACAGTTGCTAGAGCTGTAACTGGTAGCCACCCAACTGTTTGCTAGGTAAGATGATGATGTTCTAGAATGGAGAACCTTCAGATTTTGCTAATCACGGTCTGGCATAGTGTGTTTTTACTGAAATTTAGACCTATACTGGATATAAAAAGTGCACACACCCCTGTTAAAATGCCAGGTTTTTGTGATACAAAAAAATGAGACCACAATAAATCATTTCAAAACTTTTCCCACATTTTATGTGACCCATAACCTGTACAATTCAATTGAAAAACAAACAAGTCTGTTAGGGGAAGAAATATAGAAAATAAAAAATGTAAAATACTCTGGTGCTGCACACCTGCGTTTGTCCTTTGGATGACATGTTAAACCAAGTTCTCATACACCTGAGTTAATGGGAGCACAGGTGGATATATAAGGTCCGGTGAGCACTTACTGAAAAACAGTTGGATTTGTTTTGCATATTAATATTGTATTTTACTCATTTCAGTTAGTTACACTTTCCTATTCACATTTATATCTTTATTTCGGGTCTATATTATATAATCGAATACTTAAAAAAGCGAACGCTGATTGATCGACCTAATTTAAGCAAAAGCTTACAATCTCGAACTGTCAGATCAGCGATTTTTTTCCCAGGGGAAACAAATCGCTGATCCAAAACACATACACACAACACAAGCACACCAAACAAACAGAAATCCACACACATACACCTAAAATCTGATACCTAACCCTACACTAAACTATGCACACACCACTAACTACCCACTTACCTTAACCCAGACCCTAACCCTAAGGTCCGTCACTATCGTATACTCACCTCACTCGCTCCCTAACCCTAAGTCACTTAAATCCGCCCTAACCCTCATGTCCACTCAATTGCACACACACCTAACCCGAGCCCTAACCCTAACTCACCTAAATCACCCTAACAATCACATCCACACAATCGCACACTTACCTGAATCCGACCGGTAACTTTCCACCATAACACTGAAAATACTGAAGCAACAGAAACGGACAACTGAATTCTTTCCCTAGGAAAAAATGTGAGTTTCTGCTGCTTCGATATTTTGTAGTTTCGCGAAAATAAGTTCGATCAATCAGCGTTAGCTTTTTTAAGCGTTTGAGGATATAATATAGACCCTTTATTTCCACATTAAGCATATTTACACAATTCATATTAACATAATCATGTTTACATCATTTAATTGCTACTACCTTTTTTCCTCTATGACTTTTCCCTCAATCCCCCATCCTTTCTTCCATAACCATCCTTTTATTTCAGCTAATACATCTTCTTCTCTATTTTTTATTATACAATCCATCACATCTTTTTCCCACAATACCTTTATCACCACAAACGATATTCCATCCAATTTATCAATTTCATATTTCCTTCCTTTCTCATATTTTCCATACAATACCATTTCCATATTTATACTTCTGAACTCTTCCCATTTATACTAATTTTGAAGCTTTCTCCAAAAGAAAATGGTGTTTCATTGTTTCTTTCTTATTACATTCATTACACTTTATTTCTTTCTTTTATCACTTCATATTTAATATTTCCTTTCACTGGGAATTTATCCAATAATACTAGTTCCTTGGCCCCCTAGTCAATTTTTCCCAGTCAATCTGAATACCACCCACAGTCTCCCCTGAAAAAAGGCCAGTGGCACAGTGGGTTGAACCCAGGTAATAAAGTGTAAATAAATAAATCTATACTTATGAGAAGACAGGAAACAAAGAACTATAGATGATACTGAGATCAAGTGGTGCTTAAGGAACAATGTGATGGAATGAAATCTAGTTAATGATCTTCTCGATGGAGTGGAGTTACTGACTTTATACTAATATTGAAGATCATCATTTATAATGAATCCCCTTTCTATATAGTAGAGCTACCGCGACATGGTCCAGATCTGATAATGTCTGGATCGTATAGTGCTAGATGAATAAATTAACATTTTGCCTTGGTGGCATAGTGTAGACCTCCAATATGTTCCCAGACAACTCAAGATATATAGCAAAGCCATATCATTGTCGTGGCCTACAATTACTGCACAATGAAAGCACAATCTTAAACCACATAAAATGTTTTGATTTATTGTAAAATCAACTTATACTTCAATATAGTTGTGTGAAATGTATACTGATTTTTCAAATCAAATTTTTTTTTAGTTTAGGATTGTGTTTTCATTGTGTTTGTAATGATATAGGCATCAATCCGTATGTTACCAGATGGGTAGCTAACTGGCTCACTGATAGAACCCATCTAGTCAAAATAGGAGAAGCCACATCAAGCAGTAGACCCGTAATGAGAGGCATACCCCAGGGTTTGGTCTTGGGGCCTCTGTTATTTGGGATATACTTTTTTGAGGTGCAGGCCAAAACCAGTAGGCTATGGCTGACCAAGTTTGCAGATGACTGCAAGCTGTGCGCTATCATCAATTCCCTTAGTGATGTGGACATCCTCTAAGAGAGTCTCACCCAAACACATGACTGGTGCCAGAAACATGGCCTCAAGCTCAATACCAAAAAATGCATCATCATCCCCTTTGAGGAGAGTGACGTCCCCACAAATGATCACATTATTAACAATGTCCTAAGCACACAATCAGTCGTGAGGGATTTGGGCACCCAGGTTGATAGCAACCTGACTTTTGACCACCATGTTGCTTTCGTTGTACAGAAACCTTTCTACATGGCCCACCTCATAAGTAAGAGTATCTCATCTAGGGACAAGGAGGTCATAACATCTATGTATTTTTCCCTTATAAGGCCCATTATTGAGTACAACACCCCATTCTGCATGTACCTCGCAAAGCACATGCAACAGCTGGAGAGACCACACAGGTTCCTCACCAGAAGAATCCAGGGCCTCAAACATCTACCATACACAGATAGGCTAAAAGCCCTATCCCTTTACTCAGTTTCATACAGACTCCTCAGCGATGACCTTTGTCTGGCATTATACAAGGTGATCTCGGTCCCCGCCTTGATGGGACTGTTGCATATCCACACGTCAAGCTCCACTCAAGTAACCCACACGTGCAGCCTCAACATGGTCTGTGACATCAATAGGACTTGTTGACAGGACAGATTTGTGTCCCAGAGACTCCCCCATCTGTGGAATAGACTCCCTCTCCACATCAAACAGAGTATCTCTTTACCCCTTTTTAAGTGCAGCATGGATAACTGGATGGGAAACAGAATATACATTCCTGGGATTCCACCTGTGTTCCTGCTAGACAGGGGCATCAGGTGCTGACTTGTCTAAACTTGGGCTAAACTCTTGGCTAGGCTTATAAGGGCCTCAGGGCCAATAGCCTAGTAACTTCCTATGATCCTATGATCCTATGTAATTATACCTGGGGAACAGTTTTTGAAGAACTTCTGTTATGAAAACCCTAATCCTCTGCTATGATTTTTAAAAGTCCATGCCACAATTTTTAGAGTTCAGATTTGAGAGGTATATACCTGCCTGAGCCATAACTTTGAGCTTTTCAATATTGTTTACACACACAGTATACAAATCATCCCTTCTATGCATGACAAATGAATGAATAGATCACTTAGTCAATAAAGGCATAAATATATACATAAATACATAAATAAATAAATACATAAATAAATAAATAATAAGGTCCCTGCTCACCATTCCCTCCAGCTGCCATTACAAAAGAGTGCTTGTGTACAGGGTTGGCTTTCTATCCCCTGCTGTGATGTCAGAATGCTTCTGCCTAGAGAGTGCTTGAGTGCTTGTGTACGAACTTGCTACCTTCTCCCATGCTGCCTGATTTATGCTTAGCAGCTGTAATCTCATTTTCAGTGCCATTCTGAATTGCTAAACAGAGTTACAGCTGAGGGATTTGTGAATGAGCTACTTATGTGACTCATTATACACTAATCTGCAACAGAATGGGTTAGCTTTGCACACTTAGAAGGGATGTTAAAACTTACAAAACAGTAATGATAATAGGACATTAATGAAGGAAAACTATCAACAGGCACTTGTCCTAGAATACAATGCTTTGAATAAGAAAGTAAAGGAATTGTTTCAAAAAGAATGACTTTCAGAGTCAAACCCAAGGGTGGTGTTCAAAAATATGCTAGAGACAGGGAATGCAAGAAAAAGTAGAATAATATAAATGTGGAAAATGTAGACAATGTGGGTTTATAATAAACCAGGAGAAAATTTATTTGGACAGCAGGGGATTGTGGCTGTATAGTAAAGGCTATTTCAATTGTGAGTCTAGGGGGTTGGTATATTTTGCAATTTGTAAAAAATGTTCTTCCTACTACGTAGGCAAGACTGAAAGATCCTTAAAAAAGAGGATTTACGAATATATATATGAAATCAAAAAATGCAAAGAAACCAATGCACTTTTTAGACATTCACTGGTATGTAAAGAATATGAATTTAGATTCTTTGTGTTGGATCAAGTTAAAGTGGACATTAGAGGTGGTCCCTGGGAGGAAAACATTGGTTACAAAGAATTGTGGTGGCAATGAATACATCTCCATTTTACCACTATTAAGACTAAAAGCAACTAAGACATAATTAAAGAAGCTATAATAAATACGACCAGCAGATGGCACCATCCCCTTGTAAATAGCCGACACATTGGAATTCTATGTACTATATCCTACTTAAAGGAACACACAAATATAATTGCTCATGAACTCCAAATCAAACACAATTCAAGGAATGAATTTTAAAATTTTTTTAAAAAAACGTTTTAATTTTATTATGGTTATTTAAAAATAATTTGTTAACATTTTCACAGTATTTACGAATGAATGCATTATTTAATAAGACACAATGAAACGCTGAAGATCATTTGTTTATTTTGAAATAGGAGTATGATATGATTGGTTAGGGATGAATCAATTATGTATAAAAATGGGGTTGGGAATACAACTGTTTTATCTGATGAAGTCTATTGTTGTTCATCATTGTGTGGAAACGTGACTTGATTTTGGATTATTTGCATCTGTTCTCCTCTTGGCTTCTTTACTGGTGTTTTTAGCTTTGCACATTACATATGATACAATTGTTGCATATGCAAACTCTGGAGGGAGGATAATCGGTTTTGCAGAGGTAAAGTATAGACAGATATCACAAGCGTGTCTAGCAGTCTATATTTTTGTACACCATTTGGTTCTTGATTAGTGTCACTGTTGAAGTGTCACCCCGACTCCATGTGTAAAAATGAGAAAAAAAGGGATACAGACGGATGGATTTAGATAAATAAATGATCCAAGACATTATTAGGATCACAGTAGTTTGCTGTATGCTGTACAGCTGGTCCTACTGCAAGATGGTGGTGTAAGGCTTTTGTGAAAGAACAGTACAGAATTCTGGAATGCTCATTTATATTCTGCTGGGCTGTACTTGCCCTAGAGAACAAGTATTGGGAAAGTCTGTTTCTTGGGATACAGCCACTCATGTAATTATGGCTATCTGTAATTCTTTTTAAGACCCACACACAGCCATATTCATGTTGTTTTTTATTTATTTTTAACATTTTGTTGCACAATTTAACCTTAGTGGGTAAGGCTCATAATTGAATCAAAGGACATTACATGGAATGGCTTATCAGGACAGCATATAATACTAAGGCATAATAGCAGTGAAATGTGCATCAACAAAAAAGAAGTTGGTTATACAATGGATTGGAAAAAACAAATCAATATACATTTAAATGCAATCATTAAAAAGTGCAAATATTGAAGACTACACTGTATGAGTTGGAAGGTAGGTAGGTGGGTGGGTACGTGTAGGTAGGGCGAAAAGGTTTGCAAATTAAAGCTGAGGATATAGGTAAATAGAGAAGCAAGCATGTGCTGAATATGCTTGTTAAGACATTCAGAAAGGTACAAGAGAAACAACCTATTGTTCAAAGCCTAACCTGTTCACTAATCCGAAAATGTCACCATGGAACAAACTTGTGAATTACAATGTTTTGGTTGTAAAAAAAAAGTCCATAGCAAAATATACAGGCATCCAAAGCTTGGAATTGTGAAAATTACAAGTCAAAACTCAGTTGTGTGAATATTGGAGTTGTTAATCTAACCTGAAGTCATGGCAACTTAGGACAAAAAAAATTAGTTTGGGGAGGCAGAGGGGCAAAGTTCTGTGCACTTAGGTATGGCACAATGTTTCAACAACAAACAGCTGTCAAAAATTATTGTCAACATTGTTCACATCAGTGGAATTCAAACTGTGATATTTACAATTCTAAACTTTGCATTGCTTATTTAGGTTTCATTTAAAGGAGCAAACAGACTGCGCTATGTCCTTAAGAATGGATAATTTGCAGAATAAAAGATGTTGTAAAGGCCATTTTCTTGACACTTTCATGTTCCTAGGTTACTTGGACCATGAAGCTAGAAGTCTCAGCTGTGCATCATGGTCTAGAATACATTTTAACAAGGAACTAGATGAAGGTAATCATCAGACTATTACTCTTATGTGACTAGATACAGATGAACATATCAGAGGAAACTTATCAGACTGGAAACCTCTTATTTAAAAAAAGTAATGAAGTAATGAAGTTATACTGCCCAAATGACTGCAAAATGCTATTTACAACATTATATGTTAATTTAATATTCAACATGAGTTATCAGGTCTGTGTGGAAACTATTCGGAAGTTTACTAGGAGACAAGCTAGGGCATTTGCATTTATAGGCTTATTTTTCAAAGAAGCTGGCAAGGACAATTTGTGCAAACAGGTCACCTTTTTATTTCAGTTCCCAGGCAATATGTATAAAAGGAATGGTGGAACATTTTCTGAGAACAGACATAGAGATGGAGTTCTTAGAAACTGTGAAAACAACTTAGATAATTAATAAAGCAATTCTGATAGATAACAAGTGATCTTTGGCTCTTTGTAACAGGTCATTGCACTGAAAACTATTACTGTAGCCAAAAATAGAAGTGTAAAGGGGAGACCTAAACAGATGTAGAATATAGGAAGGAAAGTGAGAACAAATGTTAAACCTAAATATGTACTACATTATGAAATCAAAACCAAAATGGAACGATGGGACATAACTAAAACAATACTAACATGAGAAATATAGGATATGAAAGAGAAAAATTGTAAATGAAACATGTACTGCAGTCTGTCAGCAGCACACACAGCCTTGTATTATAGATTAAGCAGCAAAGTCTGAAATATTTTAGTAACAACATGAAGCACTGAGAAGGAACAATTTCATTACTGGTATGAAATCTTATTTCAGAAACCAAATGTGAAACCCCTTAGGATGAAAATTATTCTCCTGGATCTGTGAAATAAAAGCAATCATTTATGCCATAATGTGCAAAAATAGCTGCATTCTGATTATAACTGAAAATACTGCATATGTTAAAAGACTATTTGCTCATGGAAACAAAATGTTGTAGCTTTGGACATTTTTAGCACTTACACTGCTACACTACAGGTGTGCGCTTTTAATATTGCCTTGTGAACAAGGGTATAATGAGGGATAATCCTTGCAATCAAAAAAGTACATTTTTTTCTAAATAGTTTTCAAAAACATTGTGGCTGACTGAGGCTGTAAACCAATTTGTACCATGTGGATCTGTACATATCTTGCTTATAGATAGGAATACTTCTCTAAGAGCTAAACATTATGCACACATTTATTACGCAGATGAGACAAAAGCTGGAGAAATGCATGCATTTTAAATGTGAAGCAGATTGGATGGGAAAAAATGTGAGATTGTGAGTATAAATTCAATATTTTGACTACTCTCCTGCTTGTGAATACACCAGGGAAATGTCTTTACTTAATTAAGAATGTATACTGGGAATGAAGTCTCCATTCAAGGTATAAATAACTAAACCTAGCCTGAGTAATCAAATGACCCATTCTTACATTTATAAGTTTGTCTGAAGAAATTATTTGAATATATTGTTAAGTTCTGAGTGTTCATTTTTTGGAAAACTCTGCAGATACAGGACTGCAAAAAACATTATTGCAATTTTCAGTGTTTTGTGAACCAAAACATCAATGCAAAACTGCTATGAAGCTTTACCATAATTACAGTTAGTAAAATACAATATTATTGCATGTAACACAAAATGTGATTTTGTAAAGCAAAAACAGTCTGATTTCACAGTGGAAACAACTTCAATTTGGCCTGGATCTGTATTGTATTCTGTTATAAATGTTATTTTGGTTGAAAAAATATTTCTAAAAGTACATGGCTGCATTTAACAAAGTAGATCATCCTAATTTTGATAGTTTTCAATATGTTTATGCTAAACTTCAAAACATTATTTTTATAATACTAATCAACTGCTTTACAAATGTAAGCATAAAAATGTTTACATGCAGAATAGAAATTGGTTTCACAATCCAAGCAAACAAAAAGTCCTGTTTTAAGGGTGCAGAAAACACATTTGGTAAGAATCTAATGCCATTCAGAGGGGAACTGTGAAATAACAGTTCCATAGTTAACTAGAATGATCCACAATGCAGCATAGTCAACATTTATGATGAAGTTACTGACATTAGTTGAAATGCCACCTGAAACAAGCCAAAACAGAAAATTACACCAAAATTATCTCAGTCAGTAGTAGATTCCAAAAGTATGAAATTCTGCAATGGATCAAAGAATGGGCTGGCCACATAGATATGCTGTGATGATGGATAGAAAAACAGTAACTGTGTCATCTAACATCTATAATACGGTGTTATGGCATTAGTTTTATGCTCATCTTCATTTATGGCAAGTAAAAAATAAACATTCAAAGGCTTCAGCTTTCACAGCTCAAAGCTGCTACTTTATATATGCTTATTTGTAAAGCCTTTCCACATCTCAGCCTTAAACAGTTCTTCAAATTAAACATTTTTGCATTTTCCCAGAGAACATCACATACTTACAGAAGTTAATAAAGCCATTAGCTTAGAAGTCTATAATCAGTGCTCTTTGGTACTTCAGAGACTCTGTATACCAAGTTCTATATCTCTCTTTCTCAGTTTCACTCTGCTTTGAAACACTGTACGTTTTCTGCAGAAAGAACATCAAATGAGCTATTTGGATCCAGACTTTGACTGATCTAAGTTTTTCTGTCTCTTGTAGATATTGGCTATAAGCCACTCTTTCATCATTTCATATACTCTGACTCTTATTCTCTCTCCTAGGACTCCCAGTCCTGTGTATGTTTTTTAATCTCATGTAGTAAAGGCTCAGTCATGTGTCTCCAACAACTCTTACAGGGGTCTGTGGTCAAATTTTCCTCAGAACATAACAGCTTTGTTTCTTCATTTGATAACTAGGCAAACCCACTAGACAAAACTGCATCTTTTCAGGAACCACAAAGTGATCTAGTTTGCCCATATGTTGCAGCTCCTTACAGATGCTCTTTTCCATTTTCACTTTCAGTTTTATTCTGTTTTCCAAGATATATAAAGCTACATACTGCACCAAGTTCCACAATCTCTTTGTGATCTTTTCCATTTTCCCTTAACCCTGTGTATGAAATAGAACTTCTTTACATTCATTTGAAATCTAGTTAATTGTATGTATCTTCAGTTCATATTCATGTGTTCCTCCTTCATTCTAATCTATACTTTTTGCATTCACCTCAGTATCTTGTCCGTCCCTTTCACATTCTCCATATCTCTTTCCTTCTCAGGTTTAAACTTTCTTAATCCCTTTAGTCTCTCTTTATACAACAGCTGATCCACTCCCGTGCATTTTTTGTAACCCTTTCATTTCCTTCAGCAGCTTAGTTTTTTTGTCTTAAATGTTCTGTAGAGCTAAGCTCAACATTTCTGTTATAACCTTCTACAATGAAATTATGACAGCTCCAAGCCTACATTAAATTACTCAAAGTATGGTTTCTGACATTTTATGATACCTTGCCTCTGCTTTGCCACTTTCATATTTGTGATCCCTTTTACATGTAGTAGTAATACTAGCACATCCTTTCCTCCATGGCTCAACACCTTCTCCTCTATACTTTTGTTTACTCTACAGTTGTAATTATTACTAAAGAGTTTGCACTTCACTTACCCACATTACAATACAATTACTATCTTTCTGCCCACTCCTTCAGCCTTATTAGACCCCATCCCAAAATTCCTTCTCTCTCCCTCCATCCAAAATTGCATTGTTTTGATGTCATTTGCAAATCCATTTATTTATAATTATATTTATATTTACATTTATAGCTATATTTATACTTATTATAGATTCAAAAAGAAAAAAAAGAGAAAAGTATAGTAGCCAGTACAGCAATGCATAAACCTTTCCACAAAGTAAACAGACATTGCAATATGCATTCTGATATCTACACAAAAAGCAGGCATTTTGTGCTGCATGTTCACATCTATGAGTAACACAAATATGTTGTTTATCATCAGTTTGGTGTATGTTTCTGAAACACATAGTTTAAGACGTAGGTATTAACATCAGTAACAACCATCAGTCATGCAGAATTTAAATATTCATATAGTCAGAAATTCTAGTCTACATAAAAAAATCAGTGGTGTGATATGGCAAAGAAAAACATGCCCAGGTGGCAGTCAGAAAACATTTTTATTTCACATTCAGCACTTTTGCCTGCAATAAAGTAGACTACCTCAGAGCTTAAATGCTGGCATCTCACCATCATTTGAATACATAATGAAAGTTAAAATTACAATCATACATACATATAAATACATGCATTCAGTCATGTGACCAAAATTAATTTAGAAATAGCATAAGTAATATGATAAAAGACAACTAAATGAGGATCCAGACAGTACCACAGGAGACAATAAAATACTGAAAAATCTAAAACATTTTAACAAAATGGAAGGCAGTTCCTGCCACAGGGTAGAGACTTAAGAGGTTCCCATTAACAGTCTGCTTTTTAGGAGATATATAGAGTGATCAGTACACATCCTTATACATGTGTATGATCTAACTTAAAGAAAACAGACTACTATAAGTTCAGCATAGTACAACCCTTTAGCATGAGCAGGTATAACATATATTATTCTGACGTGCAGGCCTTTTATTGCCAGGAAGAGCTCAGACCCAAACCTAAGAAGCTACCTAGCTTGTAGCCCCTTACAGCTGCTCTCTGTCATTTTCAGTTTCACTTTTATTCCATGTTTCTCAAGATAGGGAAAGCTACATGCTATGCCAATTTCCACAATCTCCCTCTAATCTTTACACTTTCCTATAACCCTCTGTTTGAAATAGTACTTCTTCACATCCAGAAAGCAAATGAAATCACTAGACATTAGAAGCATTTTCCCATTTAATACGGATTCTGTAACCAGAACTACAAATGTTCCTGTAAAACCTTGTAGACACTGGGTAAACAGTAAACCAAAATCATTCTATAAGATGCTCCTTTTATTATGAACAAATCAAAGTAGTTGTGGGACCACTGTTTATTAAGTTCAACATGAAATAAAGTGAAAATGCTGCCTGTTGTGATTAGGCCAAGGTTGAAAAACTGCTAAGAAGTGTAAGAGAACTGACATCCTGACTCAAGAAATGAGTACACAGTATAAGGGAAACAATAGCAACAAGACACAGGGAAATGGATCAGGGTATAGATGACCTAAAGGGAAGTCATCAGTGTAAGAAAGAGGTAATGAAGGCTTATGGAATAACTGGATGTATGGGGAAGGGCTTCATACATGGAAAACAAGAACTTAGTGAAGTTAGTATCCATTTTTAGAAACTGCCAGTAAAATCTCACATGGAGCAATTTCTATATATTTCATCATCATAAAGGCAATGATAAGGCAGAGGCAAGTCTAGTGAAAAGCACTAGAAGCCATACAACAAGAGAGTAATATATTCTAACATCTGTAGTCTTAAAGAAAGAAGGCAGCGAGGGAAGTTTATAGGGCTGATGTACCACAATAAGATGACGCAGTCTGGTGCTAAAGGGTGGGTGGCTCAGGGGAAACAAAAGGAAATAGTTTCACAGAAAGGATCACTGATGGCTGGAACAGCAGCATTGCTAACTTGTAAAATAATTTCAAAATGTGTTGGACAGATATAAAGGAAGCAATAAGAAGTGAGTGTATGTGTGTGTGTGTGTGTGTGTGTGTGTGTGTGTGTGTGTGTGTGTGTGTGTGTGTGTGTGTGTGTGTGTGTGTGTGTGTGTGTGTGTGTGTGTGTGTGTGTGTGTGTGTGTGTGTGTGGAGGGGTCCGTCAGCCATCAAATTCTGTTTATATTTTGTGTTTCAGCCAGCAGTTTGTAATGTAAGTTAGACTGGTTTCCCTTCATGTGATCATGGACTTCTGATCAAGTTCTAACTGCCCACACAACTGTTTATAACAGCTTTTTTATAACAGCTTTTGATCATCAGTAGAATTCTGGGCTTGCAGGTACTGCAATATCCAGGTTTTTGAGACAGCAACTTCTGTGGTGGTGCAGCGGTAGCATTGTTGCCTCAAAGCAAGAGATTCTCCCGTTTGATTCTCGGCTGGAGTGTGGGGAGTGCCTTCTGTGTGGAGTCTGCATGTCCTCCCCACGGTTGGGTGGGCGTTCGAAAGACATGCGTAAATGGGCGTGCCTTCATTGACGGTTGAACGTCGAGCTGGCAGTTCGGCGTTCGTGAAAATCTACTGCCAATCATTGGCGGACCGGAGTTCCGCTGTGGTGACCCCTAACCGGGAAAAGCCGAAAGACAACTGTTGTGATTTTGTGGAGTTTCTTATTTCCCCACTACTGGGCTATCATGGATTTAGTAAGTTAGAGGGTATATAAAAGACGTGTCCCATATACACAGGTGCAAAAAATGTTTATTTTGACCTGTGTGGGTACGTTTTAGGTGAATGGTGTTCTCAATCAGTTGTGTGTGCAGAATTATGTGTTGAGCATTTGTGCATTACTCATTCAAAAATTAAGCAGTTAGATGAACAGAAAAGTACAATCTCTAAGAATATCCATTTTACTGTATGCAGACCTTCACTGCACAGCACAACATGAAGTTGTTCAGTGGGTTTGGTATCCTTCTGCATATGACAATGATAGCCAGCAGGCCTGAGGAATTGAGACAAACTCAGAAATACAGTTTTGTACTCTTGACGTAACATCCATCAACATGACTGATAGTCAGGAGTACACTAAAGTGTTTCTCCTCTCCAAATTAGATCAGAAAAAATCTTACCTTCATTTTCTGTTTTGTGCTCAGTTTCATTAGGGCTGTTTATTACCTCTAATCCTAACAAGTAGCAAAAATAATGCAGTAATACTGAACTGAACCATGGCACATAAATAATAATTAATGCCACAGAGAAGTAAAGTTGCAATAGGGCTAAATAAAAACTTTATCAAATATTTAGCAACTAGCATAGTCTAGTCAGTGGTCAATTTTAGCAACTGTATGGATAAAACTAAAACCTGGAGAGAACTAAGAGTTAGCCAGTAGACTACAACTGATACTACCAATAACCTAAAATGACCAAAACACTAAGGATGAAATGAAAGCAAAACAGATGTATTAAATAGATCTTGGAATGGCAAGTGAACGGGACAATATTACTGAAAGATGAACTAGAAAGGCCTAACACAACAGCCACAAAAGTTTTGTAAACATTTTATTAAAGCATGGCCAGACTAAATGTAGTGCATTGTTGTGTGATATCAACTTAGGGACAGTTTAAGATATGTTCATAGACTTTAATGGTCATGGCTCTGTCTATGCAAAGTGCAGTATCTATTAAAATCAATAGACACTCTTCACCCTTTCCTTACACACTCCACTGACATTAAAGTTCACTGTGGATATACAAGTTTTGCATTTTTTTACGTAGAGCAGAGGCCAAAAGCATTTGCCAGTGAGGCAAGAATGCTGTCCAGCACTTTATGTACCACATGCCATGGTGAAAAGGTTAAGGAGTTTATCATTGATGAGGGAAAGACAGACAGTATGGGTGTGTGAGCAAAAGTGTGCATGTGTGTGTGTGTGTGTGTGTGTGTGTGTGTGTGTGTGTGTGTGTGTGTGTGTGTGTGTGTGTGTGTGTGTGTGTGTGTGTGTGTGTGTGCACGTGCATGAAAGAGAGCCTGAAAATGTAGATGCCAATGTTTACATGTCTGGCGTACCATAAAAGTGAAGGTCCTTAGAACCAGCATTCATTTAAAAGAGAGTAAAAACAGCCCAACAGTTGTTCAAGTAATCTACAATAACACTTAACAGGAAAATAAATCACAATAAATAGAAATGTGCTGGAAGATTACTTAAAACAAGGGAAAGAAAATAAAAATGGTAATAAACTGATTGTCTTGGTATGAGATCTATTTGAGATAGACATTTTAGTTAAAAATATAACAATAACAATAACAGCCAGGTCATAGTGATGTGTTACAGAAAAAAGAGGGCCTGCCCAGGGTACTAGATGGTAGTTTAAAATATGTGGATGCCTCTGAAATGTGAATGTGGGTATATGAACTGGACAGCCTTACCATCCCGCTCCTTTTGCTATCCATCTCCAGCAGGCATTGTCCATTTATTTACTTATTTAAATGTGTTTGCTGGGATTTAAAACTGATCACAGGTGACCAATTTTCATTTCAGCTTGGGAATATAAAGGGGAAGCTAGAATTACATTTAGTTAAAGATAGCAGAAGTGTAATGAAAATCCACATCTGTAAAATACTGTTATCGGGTAAAAATGTAGAGCATGTACAATTGTAATGTATATTAATTACAATAAATCAAGTCAAATTTAATTTAGAAAGTAAGACCTTTGTGCAATAATTACATCTGTGTGTTGTCTTAAGTAAGAAAGCCAGGTTAGGTAAGTGGAGTGAAGGATGTTAGAGTTTCTGAGTAGTTGGAAGGGTAAGTTGTATAAAGCAAAATATTATGTGTACAGAAAGTGCAGACTGGTGCAATAGAATGTGCCATATGTGGGGCACTAAGAGTGTTACTAACAGAAGATAGAGAGAGAGTGGTGTAACTCAGCTTAGGTGATATGGCTGAATGAGACGCAATGACATTTGGTTGATGACAGGAAGTGGGCCTTTTGTCGAGTCCTAAATGTAAGGTAAGCTAAGGTGTCTTTTACTTGTGGGTGAATACTTTCCCAGAGTTTTGGACCTAGTATAGTGAAACAGTGATTTGTATGATGGAGTTTAGTTTTGAAGGATTGCAATGTGGGTGCAGAGTTATTGTGATTTCTGAGGCTGCAGGGGAGAGAAGGTCAAACTGACTTGAAGTTTGAGTATTTGGGATCCTATGAAAAGGTTAACCCTATGTTGGGCAGGGTGCAATTTTGTTTTTTTTCAGTGTTTTACAATAGTGTTCATTTTTAAGGCACTAGATAATAAATCTACAAATATTATTGTGTTTGAATGTTTGTGGAGTATTATTTATGCTGAAACTATGAAGAGAAGGCTGTATTCCAGTTGGAAAAGTAGAATACCTTTGTCTATGGCTATTCTAGAGGTTTTAGTAGGAAATGGGGAAATTCTGTTGGCCCAAAACAGAAGAGAGTTAATCTTTTTTCTTGTACAGTCGATGGGGCTGCAGAAGTTAAGAGTGAGGTCCAGCCAAAAGCCAAATATATTTAAAAGCGGTAGTGTTTTCTATGGGGATATTGTTGTAGTCATAGATGTACAAACGTTTTGTAATTTTTTAAGTTTCTGTTTAGTGCCAAAAATCATAGTTTTGTTGGAGATGACAAAGGGAGTTTTACTGAAGATCCAGTGGATTAGGGCTAAGAAATATGCTTGCAGGTCTTTCTGGCAGCTGGTAACTGAGGTGTTTGAGCAAAATAGTATCTTGTCATCTCTGTAAAGTAGGAGGCGGTAAATGAGGTCAGTCAAGGGAGAGGTGATTTGTAAATATGGCGACATCCTCTCTCCATTCCCCTATTTTTCTCTGTGTTCTTTTTGCTTCCTTTCCTTTATATTTATTTCTGTATTGCTTATGTTCTAGTCTAGTACCTTGCAGTTTCTTCACAGCAGTTCTTGTTATCTGGGCATTTCATCCACGCAGTTACCATTTTTGCTAATACATCGTATTAGTTATGTGCTAATCTAACACGACCTAATATCAATATTTGCAATGTTAGAATATATTTCTTCTATTCCCTTCTCTTCTGAAGAAAATCCTTTACACCAAGCTCTCTTCGCACCTACTTTTTTGAATTTATATCTTGCTGTACCTTTTAAGTAAGTCTGCTCATTCTCCTATCCTTCTCCTTGCTCACTGTGTTTACATTTATGCTAGATAAATCATCACTATCCCATGCAGATTCTTCTCCAGCTTCCTTGCACAATTCTCTTATTCCTTTCCATTCCTTTCCTGTGTCTGTCTACAGTCCTTTTACCCATTGGAAAAGGGGTCCTGAACTGAAGTTAGACTGCTACATTTCCCTGCTCTGTTAGAAATGGAAAGACAAGGTTACAGTACCCTAATTTCAACAATCTCTCTCTCCCTTTCTCTCTCTCTCTCCATCTACTTTTGTCCCTTCTAGATTGTCTCATTCCTCCTATTCCTGTTTTGACCTCTTCTATACTACATCTGAAGTCCTCCTCTATTCCATCTAACTTTTGTTGTCTACCTGCAGTCCACTGCAGCTTGCCTGAGTCTCCCGATGCCTCTCAGCTCTGCACTTCCTGTCTTATAGGTTCATAGGTTCATAGGTTTATACTAGGCTATCTGCCCTAGGGCATTTATAAGCCTATCCAAAATGTGTTTGGCTCTCTCCACCCTTGTAATTTAATTTCTAGAGCCTCTGTCCAGTAGCGCCACTGGAGTGATCCCAGGTGCAAACTTATGGTTTCCCATCCACTCATCAAGATTTCTCTTGAAGAGGGCCAGCGAGGGGCTTTGTCTTACGTGAATTGGGATTTTATTCCAGAGTGTGGGAAGCCTTTGGGATATGAATCTATCCCTCCAGCATGTCCTATTTATTGCTGTGCTGAGGTTTAAGTCCGAGCGTGTGGCTCTAATGGATTTGTTTTTTTTTAAGGTGGAGCATGTCCATTAATTCTGGGTTGGACATGGCCTTGTAAGTCAGGCATAGGTCGCCTCTGAGCAGGCAGTAAGCATCTGAGTAGAGCTGTAGTTTCTTTAGCCTAGTTGCATAGGGCAACTGTTTGAGGCCCATGATCCTTTTGGTAAGGAACTTTTGGGGTCTCTCCAGCTGCTGCAGGTGCCGGGTAAGGTACATCCCAAATGAGGCATTGTACTCAATTATGGGTCTGATGAGTGATGAGCATAGGGGCACAATGACCTCTCTAGATCTAGACGAGAACCCTTTAGTTATAAGATGGGCAGTATAGAAGAATTTTTCTGACTATTTTGGCAATGTGATTGTCAAAGGAGAGGTTACTATCAACCTGGATCCCAAGATCATTAATTACTTCTTCTGTACTTAGTGGGTTACTTCCTATGTGGTAATTAGTGGGCACCTTATTCTTCCCAAAGGGGATGACAGCATTTTTTGGCGTTAGGTTTGAGGCCATGGCTTTGACACCAGGCATCTGTCTCTATAAGACCCTTTTGGAGGATGCTTGTGTTGGCCGGGGAGTCCATTATGGCTCCCAGTTTGCAATCATCAGTGAACTTGGTAAGCCATAGTCCTTTTGTGCTGGCCTGTACTTCAGAGAAGTATATACCAAACAAGGGGGCCCCAGGACTGAGCCCTGTGGGACTCCACTTGTAACAGGTTTAGAGTCGGACATGGCACTTCCAACCCTGATCACATGCATTCTATCCGTAAGCCAGTTTGCAACCCATCTTGTGACATATGGGTTGATGTTTAAGCTGGTTAGTTTGTTTATGATTTCAGAGTGAGGTATTGTGTCGAAAGCCTTAGCGAGGTCCAGATAGGCAGTGTGGACTGCTTTTCCCTCATCTATGGCTTTGGTGACTGTTTCAAAAAAGTCAACCAGGTTTAGGAGGCAGGATCTGCCTTTAACAAAACCAAACTGGGTAGGATCCAGTGTCTGGAGGTTCCCGATGTCTTTGTTTATGAGATCCATAATGATACACTCCATAGCCTTGCAAATTAGGCTAGTCAGACTTATGGGGGGATAGTTCCCAGGATCCGTTGTGGGGCCACGCTTGTGGAAAGGGATCACTGTTGCTGTACGCCATTCCTTGGGTACATAACCTGTTTTAAGGCTGAGTTGGAATAGTGAATTTAAGTGGGGGTTTAGTTCTTCCTGGTGCTCGTGCAGGACACAGCCCAGTATTCCGTCTGGTCCCATAGATGCTGTGTTTTTAGCTTTGGAGAGGGCTGCTTTTACCTGTGTGTCTGAGATATCTGGGGGACTACATTCATCCGGGATAGACACAGGCCCTTTTGATGGGGAGGGAGGGTAAAGTTTGCAATGAATCTGTCAGCCAGAATGTTGGCAATGACAGTTGGTTCCATGTATTTTGTGCCATTTTGTACTAGCTCTGAACAGATCTGGGTGTTTCCTCCCAGGTTAGTAACTGAAGAATGCCTTGTGATTATCTTTGGAGTGTTTGGCAATCTTTCTTTCGAAGTTTGCCTTTGAGGCTTTTATGGTGGAGCAAAGGTTCTTGCTAATACTGATCAGGGATGCCTTCCCTTTTAGGGTTTTGGCCCTGTCATGTAGTAGTCTCCTCCTTTTGTTGTATAGCTTGTTTATGGTTGGGGTCCACCAGACTGATCTCCTATTTTTGGAGGAGTGAGCCTTAGATTTTACTTGGGATGGCATGATCCATGCATTCCTGTAGGTGCATATAGAGTTCGTTCGTATAGGATTCCGCTGTTTGGGTAACATTTTCCATTTTCTCAGGGGCTTTGAAGTTTCCTACTTCTGTCTTGAGGAGAGTGAAGTTTATTTTTGAGAGGTTTTTCACTGTGATTTCCTTGGCTGGGGGTGGGGTTGGGATGTGGATGTTTATTGTGATCAGTCTGTGGTCCGATCTCACCAACGAGGAATTTACCTCTGGTGTGGAACATTGATCCCTTATGTTTGTAATGACTAGGTCTAATGTATTTTCCCCTCTTGTAGGAACAGTGACTAGTTGTTCCATGGTGTTTGAGTTGATGAATTCTAGAAACCATTGGGCAAATGAGTTTGGATTCAAGTAGTTTACACAGTCGATGTTTGGGTAGTTGAAGTCCCCCAATATTATGATGTTTGGTAGGATCTTCATATTCTCTAGTGTTCTCAGGAAGGCTGAGTGTGGGTCCTGAGATAGAGAGGGTGATCTATAGCAGGCTATGACTTGGAAGGCTGTTTTGCCCACTGTTAGTTGCACATGAATTGTTTCCGATGTTTCATGCAATGCCACTAATCTGGGGATGTGGGGTGTCCGTGATGAAGATGGATACACCCCCTCCTTTGGTACTCTTGTCTGAGTTTTGTGGCCGAAAAGTATGATATGAGTTGAATCCTGGTAATGCTGGGGTGCTCTCAGTAGCCTTGAACCAGGTTTCTGTCACTGCACAGATATCGATTTGCTCCATGCTGAGGAGTGCCTCGAGTGCATGCATCTTTAGGTTTAGACTTCTAGCACTGAGTAGCATTACCCTTAGTTTTTTTGTTTTTTTGTATTGTCTACGGAGGTGGGTTTGTCTTTTGAGCCTTGCCTAAAAAAGGCACTATGGGGGTGGCAAGAGCCTTAGTCAGTATTCGAAAGCCCAGGGGTGACAGGTGCAAGCCATCCCTGGTGAAGCAACGTGGCTTGTCTAGCATGTTGTCCCAGGCTGACAGAAACTGGATCCCCTTTGAATGACACCAGTAGCTTAGCCAATTGTTGAAGTCAATCATTTTGTCTCTATACTGTGGCATCATTCTAGGTGAGGGCAGGATGCTACTCAGGGTCAGGGTCATACCGGCCTGGGCTACATGATCAGAAAGCTTTTCATGTAGTCCAGAGAGGTACACCTCAAGTTGTTTTCACCAGCATGGACAATGACAGAGTCATATTTGTACTTGCTGTGTAGTGACCTGAGTACTTGAGTTATGTGGCAGATCCTGGCACCCGACAAGCAACCTACAGTGACCCTCTCCTTGTTCAGTCTGGTGAGTGGGACGTCAGTGTACCTGACGACAGAGTCACCTATTACCAGAGTATTAGGAGTGTCGTTTGGCCTTAAGGCTGTGACTGTGTGGCACACTGACTATGTGGGGTATGTGTATGGTTAATGTTGGGTAGTGAGTGCTTATGTGTCTGCTTTGGAGGTCTCTGTTGTTTTGGCAAGTTTTTATTTAGAGCCTCTGAGTATGTCTTTGTGGGTCTATGTGTCATGTTTTCAGGTGTGATTAGTCTATGTGTGACTGGTTTTGAGGTGCATGTGTTTACCTTCTCCTCCTGACTGGCAGCACCAGTTTTGGTTTGAGAGAGCTTAGCCTCCAGTTTGGCTGTATAGTTGCATCTCTCATATACATTAGAGGTTGATGGTAGGAGGAGGGGGCTGCCTGTGTACATGAGGCAATTGTAACATTGCCTCAGGATTCCCAGGTTCACCAGCTGGACCGGAGAGTATGACTGAAACTGTGCTTTGGACATGCCTGGAGAGTTTTTAAAAGTTGGTTTATGGGAAAGATCCGGAGCCTATTACTACTGTTTTGTACAAGGGGCTAAGTGCTTATCGTTTATTTGTGTTAACTGCAAGGCTAGGGCAAGTGCTGGATTGTAAGAAGAAAGCAGAGAGCTTTCCTGAAGAGTTTGAGTAGTTCAAAAGATTTACTGAGAAACTAGAGTAAGTGTTGGACTGTAAGAGGAAAGTAGAGTGCTTTCCTTGAGAGTTTAAGTAGTTCTAAGGGAAAATTTGAAGAGTAGACTTTGTGGAGCTGGGAATAGTTTAAAACAGTTAAAACAATGCTGCGCTATGTTGCGTGATGTTGCGCTATGCGCAAAATCTCACTAAACCGCGCTAAAGTGGGTTTTAAGGCAGGGAACTTGAAAGAGCTAGGAATTAGCCCAAAACAGCCAATAATCAACTAGTTTCTGGGCTGAGACCATGCCTCCAGGGACAGATAGGCTGCTCAAAGCTCCCCACTCTCACTGGTGAACAGAGAAGCTTCTTCCTATCCAAGTAAAGATATGGGCAACACAGGAACTTATACCAAAGCCCGGAATTCAGCAAAACCTGAAATCTGGACTATTCTAGCTCAGAAAAGGCGGGAAACAAGGATTTTTTTTTTCTTTTTTTAGAACAGTAGCAGAAATTAACAGGAAAACACTGTAAATGCTATACACAGGCAAGCGCACTTGAGTGGGCAGTCTAAACAGTTACATTAAGACAAAAAAACAAACTTTAAAGTGCAGGTACAGTACAAATGCAATAACAAGCTTTTAAAGGTAACAGAGCAGTTAGAAACTTGCTTTTCTTTGAGAATAAGCAGTCGCTAATGAAAAGGCAGAGAAAAAAATACTTTATCTGGTAAAAGTCACTCTTTTTCATCTCTCTGCTGCTTGCACCTCTCTGTAGGACCACAAGGAGCTATGCTGAGTCGGAAACAAGCACAAAAGCACGCTAAAGCGGGTTTTAAGGCAGGGAACGTGAAAGAGCTAGGAATTAGCCCAAAATGGCCAATAATCAAATAGTTTCTGGGCTGAGACCACTCCTCCAGGGACAGATAGGCTGCTCAAAGCTCCCCACTCTCACTGGTGAACAGAGAAGCTTCCTCCTATCCAAGTAAGGATATGGGCAACACAGGAACTTATACCAAAGCCCAGAATTCAGCTAAACCTGAAATCTGGACTATTCTAGCTCAGAAAAGGCTTCTTTGTTAACTCTCTTTCTCTGTGCTTTCCATGCCCCTCTATCATCTTTTGTCTGTCTTGTTTTTCCAATATAGTACATCACACACTTCACAATCTACTTTGGGCTCTCTGCTGTGCTAACTCTCATATACCTGGATTTGTTCTCATTTGTCTTGCTTCATGCTTGATCTGGATTTACTTTACTTTTGTCTTTAGGGACACCCTCCACTGATGTGCCAAACCTTTCCTTTTTTGTCTGGTTTCACTATTTCCTGGTGATGACTTCTCTCTCATCAGTAGTTTTCCCTAGTTGGTCTCCTCCCCTCTGCATGCATGCCCCCTGTTAGATGCCCATATCATGTCTGCAGGGAACGTTTGATTTTTCTATTGTTGTTCTTTCTCCTATCTTCAGTCTTGAGAACTCCACTGTAGAAAATGTCTTAATTCTTCCTTTTCATGGAATGTGAGTCTTCTCCCCTTCCACATCACTGTTATGTCCATCAAACAGGTGTTCCAGACATTTATTCCTAGGGGGTTCAGCTATTATAGTTTGAGGACAATTATTTTCCTTTGTTTGTAATGTGCATCTGATAAATTCCTCTACTAATTTTACAGAAATGCCCTGAAACGGTATGGATGAGTTTTAACCTGCCTTATAATTACAGATTTATTTTATTTACACAAGCTAATGCCTGCCATAGTGGACCACCTTTCCCATTCATTTTCCCCTACTCGATGATTTCTTTCAAATCACTGGTCTCTTGGTTCTCAAATATCAGATTTCTCTTGCAGCAGTACTGGCACACCCCTCAAGAAAATCTAGTTTTATTATATGCTCTGTGATTGCCATTATTTTAATATTAGAGTATCTTGACTGGTTCTCTAGGTTAAACAGCTTGCTGTTTTATTGACTGGTCACTTGTTTCATTTCTTTTAATGAGTCATTCACCCGCTGCATCTCTGCTGTCAGCACTACACATTCACTTTCCAGATTCTGCACTTTAGCTCTCAAGGATTATAGCTCACTTTGCTGAACTCTAATCTTTGTTTTTATTTTTCTTGTATTGTCTGTCACTTATATAAGGTTTCCAAAGAGGATGCAAAGCTCTTCTTGTTCTGGTATGTCTTGAAACCCAGCCATTCTACTTGTGCTAACTTCATGTTCCTGTATCAAAATACTTTTTTCTTGCTGGGAACTCTAATAAGTTTGACTTTTGACTGGAGCTGTTCAGAGTTCCATGACTATGCAGCCATATTTTATAGACTTGCTTCAATCTCCCCCATTTACAGCTACATTCTTTCACTTCCCTGAGGGAATAAATCCACTGAGCACTTGGGAATTACAGCGTTTTAACTTCACAGTCTAAAGGTGAAGGAACATGATAACCACTTAGGGCAACTTAATTCATTTGCTGAGCTTTGCAATCCAGGAAATAAGATACTCTGGTTTACTGAGGGAAGGAAGATGACAGAAGGATGGGACCAAAAACACAAAATTCCAGTTCTTATAAAGACTAAGTTATCTTAGCTATTTCTTTACATTTCAGCAAGTGCATTTTCATGGTTGTGTAATATATATGTAGGAAGCAAATATGTGACAGTCAATACAGATCAGCCAGTGACCCTTTTGCTGAGCTTTTTTTAGCAGTATTTCTAACTACTTCCATTCTAAGTGAATGGAATGATTTCACTAGAGAGATTAGTGTGAACTAATGTCATCAGCTTTGCCCTTTGCAGTGCATTATGGGCAAAAGAAGCTTTCCAAGAAAACAAGATCACATCAGGATGTCAGTCCTCATGAGAGAATTCAACATGAAAAAAGAATTAAAATTAGTAATAAGTAGTTATTGTACTGCTGACAGGTTTGGAATGCATATAACTTAAAGGTAAGTTAAACATGCATGTCTTTTCAGTTTCTACCCACAGTGATAGAAACATTTAAAAAGTAATAATAATACTGAATGAACACCCTTGTTATAATATTACAACATGGAATATTAGAGCCTTAGTAACTGTCAGTCTTAAAATTAAAAATTAAAACTGCAATAATGTATTAACCACATTGTTTGTAAGATAACAACACTAGGCAATACCCCAGCAGTCTTTTATGTATGATTAACTTTCAGAAAAGGTCAGCATTTGGAGGTCAGCCTAAATCATACTAAAATCATTCATTTTTTGTTTAACATAAATTTATTGTTATTCAGCATACCTAATATATATCCAGTGTTAGTTGTTCTAGAGTGAAACATTCCCAAGTGGCATAATGTCTCATGAAACACATATATTATTTAGAAATCACAGAGTTTAAAATTCAGACAGCAACAAATTAAACACATGGGTTAAAATAGTTCCATTAACACTTCAGTACTAGATATGACCTCAACTTTCACAATTTAGATAGTATACAAACTCTTGTCCCTAAACAGTCTATTTTATACTTCACTAATTAAAGGAAAACTCTACCTTAGAACTAAAAATATCTATTTTTCACTTTATCTCTGTTTTCTGAGTTATTTTAACATCTCAAAATCACCCTAATTGCTTCTTATATAATTTTAACGTTTTCTGCGAAATGACTGTCAACGGGGCTTGACATATTAAAATGATCTTAATTTTCTTCAAGCCTTTCTCTTTCCCATAATCCATTTTAAGTCTGCTTTATATGAGTCATGGTAGACATAAGGAAGTAGTGATGTATTCCCATTCCATTGACATATAATGGGATTAGTGTCAGTCACTGTCATCTTATATACTGTCTGTAAAAGGACCACTTTTTTATTTCTTGAATGGCCATCATTTGTGTGTGTCTCAGGGCTTGTTTTACAGTATACTAAGAAATTATACAGCTGCAATCAAAACAGTTGCTAAATTGCAGGCCTTTGTTCAAAGTATCTTTTTGTAGTCCAAGATGAATTGACCAGCCCTTCCCTACACTTTGGTAAATGTGCTAATACTTTACAAGAATTACAAGAAAATATATTTTCTGACTTTTCTCTAAATGTTGCAGATATCTTTGATACTACATTCAAATCATCTTAAAATGTAAAGTAGTATAAACAGCAAACATTTAAAGTTTAAAGCTTAGCATTTCAATATTGTGATGCCTCTTATCTATAATTTGTCAAAAGAGGTGACAACTGCCTTTGAACCATTGACTGATTTAATTGCTCTGTTCTGCTCTGAAAGGCAAACTATATTAGAAACACCTGTGAATCAGTTGAAGTTCTCTTCCTCTCTGCAATAAAGACAATGGAAAACAGTTTATTTTCACACCTCTCTGTCTTGTTTACAGCAGCCTGAACTCCTGACTACAGATTTCTCTGTGTCTGTGGTATGTCATGCAAGTGTAGACAAATTCCTCTGCAACTCGTGATAAGTTAAGCTTAAAAAAGTGGGCTGTCTGTCCCTTCCTTTGATACCAAAGTAAGGAAATGAAAGTTTTATAAAGTACAAACAGGTTTCAGGTACCTACACAGTACTGGAATCATACTGTAGGAAGAAAAGATTCCTAAGAGTTGAGTTAAACATACGAGAAGGTAGAGATTTCCTTTAATATATTTTAAATGCTAATGTACTGTATGGTGAAGGAGTAAATTCTACACCAAGCAATTTTATAAGAAGGGTAGGGAAAGTCATGAACCTTTAGTGTAATAAAATTTAATCTGATATTATCTGAACTATTAGTCTACATTTATAGATACAGCCTTAGTTTCAGGAAAAACTTTACTGTCAACAATAGTTAAGTGCTCCCAGAAGTGTAAAACAACTTTCTTTATGTTCTTGGAAGCAACCAAGACTTCTGACGTGTATAGTAAGATTATATGCATACATATTTGAATTATTAAACTTTCTTTCTTTCTTTCTTTGGGGAATTTACCTCCATGGCATACAGAGATAAAGCCTTGCTCTATGAGTCAGCCAACTCCAGGTCAATTAGCAGACTGGGCACAGGAGTAGTTGCTTAGGGGGTTTGAAGATGAGCATCTGGCACAGGTGCAATCATCTTATTGTGTGTGTGTGTGTGTGTGTGTGTGTGTGTGTGTGTGTGTGTGTGTGTGTGTGTGTGTGTGTGTATGGGGGGGTGTTGCAAGATTTGATAGTGATGGTGCCTCTTAGTGAGGGCTTGGAAATTACATCAGGACCACTTCAGGTCAAGCTGCACACGAGGACTGCTAAACTGTACTTGGAATCCTACTCAGGGTAAGTTATGTGAGGAAGCATTAATGTACTAGCTGACTTGACAAAGCAATCCCCAATTCCAGTGGGGATTGTGTGGCAAGAACAACAACAGATGGGTTATGGACCTAAAAAAAGGGGACCTTGACAGCTTTCTGAGAGACAGATCCCCTTTTGTATGGTGAGATAAGTGGAGAAACTTGATGGCTGGCAGGTAATAAAGAGAAAAAATCCAAGAGAAAGTACCTTACTTTGGGGAAAGGTCAGCGTAGGAGCAAATCATATCATTTGGGTTTTACTCACCATGAAAACTGCATCGGCTCTTGACATTTTTCATTCACTGTATTATTCCACCCCCGTGGGCCATTGTGAGCCTCCCACAAAAACTAATAGTGATGCCTGAGTATGTGGGGTCTATATCAGATCATCGAAATGGCTCATTATTGAATGCCGTAGCACTGAACTTCAAAACCCGAACCCTAACCATATCGAAACCTCAAAACAGCAAATTTTTTCTCAGGGAAAACATTTTCTGTTCTGAGAAATACACACACACACACCACAAGCACACTAAAAAGCAGCAATCCACACACATACATTTAAAATTTACATCTAACCCTATGCTACACTGCACATACACTACTATCTATCCACTTGCATTAACCCATACCCTAACCCTAAGGTCCGTCACTATCATACACTCACCTCACCCGCGCCCTAACCCTAACTCACTTAACCCACCCCTAACCCCAAATTCTCACTATCGCACACTCACCTCACCCCGCACCCTAACCCTAACTCACTAAACCTGCCCCAACCCCAAATTTTGTCAAAATGGCATACTTACCTGACCCGCTCCCTAACCTACCTCACCCAACTTGCACCCTAACCCGAACGTCCACGCAATCACACACTTACCTTAACCCAACCTGTAACTTTACACCGCATTGCTGAAAACAGTGAAGCCACAACAACGGCCAACCAAATTCTTTCCCTAGGACAGAATTCAGTTTTGTGCAGCTTCGCTGTTTTCAGCATTCACGATATTGGGTTAGATATTAGATCATTCGAAATTCTGCCATTTCGATGATCTAATATAGACCCGAGTATGTGTGATCCCATTTTAAGAGGTATTGGTGTACACTCAGGCCAGTATTTTTCACTGCTTTAAAACAATTAAACATTCGGATACATTTCTGCTTTGCAAGGGTGGTCTAGGTTGTTGGGTCTTAAAATACCAGCTGGTACTTTCATCATAAAGAAAAGCACACAATTAAACCTTTTTTTTAATTAATGCTCATTTTAAGGATAATGTCTCCTTTGGCTATATTAATGACAAATGCTCCTGTGATAAACAAACTGCTCCAACATGATTTCTAGTTCAAGTGCTTATTTTGTCTAGGCACAGACCACAGCTGTAACTCTAGTGAGCTCTTTGAAAGACTCAACAAAGCTACTAAACATTTAAAAGCTTTACAATCATACCTGACTTAAAGGTACAAAAATATGAAAAGCTTTCTACATCCTTTACAATATAGGTGAAATTATATAAAAAACTCAGAGAAACAGAAACAGGCCCAAATATAGAGATGCAGTAGGAGAGAAACCTGAAAAATATGTCATCCTAAGGCTCAGCTAATGACACAGCTTTAATGGCTCACAATTCAGGGAATCCGAAGCTGATCTGAAAGGTGTCCAAGAGGTGTAGATTAGTTTGGTTAGTCATCATCAACCCAGGTCCCTTCTTTGAAGCCACAAAAAATAATCCTTCCTAAACTGAAACCCTACACATGTCAGCAGGACCCATAATGCTTTAAGTCTGAAACTCCAAGACTGACTTCTCCTTCAGTGCTAAAGGACTTAACAGATCATAATAGGAAATGCATTTGGAAATAAAGAAAGAGGTACTATAAGGTCAATGGAAGGCAGTACAAGAAGAAATAAGGAAACAGGCAAATATGCAGGGTACATCCCAAATGACATTTGCAAAAAAAGTGTATTTGCTACATGCAAACAAGTTAGAAAAACTGGAATACATAGGAGTGGTGTACACATTTCCAAAATGTCTAGAAAAATAATTATTAGAAATTGTTTTGGGGATCATTTTGGGTACAGGGTTGAACACCAGTAAATCAGGGCTGTTGTATTGCAAAAAAAAGGTGTAAGGATAGGTTTAATGAATCCAATTGTATATTTATCTTCAAATTCATTTATGCTGGTTATTGTGTAAGATGGCAAAGAATGATGAATATATAGTGGAAAAGATGATGAGAGATAATATAAATAATTATGGATGGCATATAGCATAGGGAAAAGAAAAGTGGTATATAAAAATAATGAGTCTAAAGAATGTAGTGAAAATATAAAAATCTGGCAAATTAAGGTAGAGAGTGTAAATTAAACCAAGAAATCATGGTATGAGGAACTTATGGAGAAAATGTATTATGTGAAGTTCTGGGTGCAAATGTGTGACTATTAAAAGAACCATAAAGGAAAGGCAGGTTAGATTTAGCAGGGTTAATGAAATGGCAGATTTTCTATAGAGATTAATGTTGCAAAAATTACTAGTCAATGGGTAAATGAAATACAAGCAGATAAATGAATGAGTATGTCAAATATGCACGGTAGGGAAATCTATTAAATATGCATTAGTGGAACATGATTGAGTTAAACAAGTATGGAAAAGGCTTAAAAGTCTATATTAGTTTGAATGTTTTCTAAATATAGATTTTGGTATGAAATGTTATGGGGTTTATGATGGAAAGTAAGAAGAGAAATATATGATGGATAGGATATTATTAAGTACTGCATGGTTAATCTGAAATAGTAGACTTGAAGAAGTATATAATAAAATGTGGGACTGTGAAAGAAATGATTGTGGAGCAAGGGGTGGGGGGATGACATGTGGAATGTTAACATATGTTTAAATGAATATATATGTGAACTTATTGTTTTGTTCTTGAGACTTATTTTGTCGTATTTTGTGCTATGTGAAGTGAAAACTATATATACAGAAAATGTTTATAAATAAAAAGCCCCTACTCTTTTCAATAAGTAAATTCAGACCCCAAAATCATTAGCAGTAGACCACACCTCAGCAAGGCCATCACAATACACATAATCCATCATATACTGAGGTTTTCTTAAATGCTTTATCCCATGCACGAGTCCTCTCAAATTATCTATGTATGATCCCAGTTATTCTGATTAGGGGAAATGTATAATTATAAACCATGGGATGGGTAAGGCCAGTCTAACATCAAATGGGATAGGTTAACTCATGTACAGAAAATGAAATTGGATAGTATTAAAATGACCAACAGAAGCATCTAGCCTAATATTTACCTAAAAACTAATGTCTTTTGCCTTTTCCTGGTTAGGGGTCGCCACAGCAGAACTCCGGTTCGCTAATGATTGGCAGTGGATTTTTACGGTGCCGAGGTGCCAGCCCAATGCCCAGCCTTCAAAGAAGGCACACCCATTCACGCATGCACCTACCTGCATGTCTTTAAACATCACTTGACCGTGAGGAGGACATGCAGACTCCACACAGAAGGTGCTCTAGCCAACAATCGAACCAGAGAACCTCTTGCTGTGAGGCGACACCGCTAACAGCTGCACCACCGCGGCCTATTAGCCTAATATTTATCTATGAACCTATAAACCTATAACTGCTGCAGGATGTTTTACATCCACCTGAGCTACTACCAACTCAGGCAGACATGATCTCAGTTTATGGTGTTAGCTGAAGGATGGAATTTACTAAGGATGAACAATACAGTGTTTAACATTCAATATCCCTTTCTACATTATCACTCAGGCCCTCATTGATATTGTAGATTTCCCATTCATCCAATAATCATCATCACAGTTTAACAATTTGAAAGTAGGTCCTGTATTAAATATTTTAAAATTAGTATGCTTGTAGTGTAATCAATATAGTTATTTTTAATTTTTCAAGCAAAATATTATATTTTCTAGCTATCTTATTTTCTCTGTCCATATATATCAGTACCACTGAGGACAGAAATGTTATTTATAAAATAAAAACACTCTAAATAGATCAGGTAAAAGTGAAATTCAAAATCTTTCAACAATGATTATTTCTAGATTCCCGGTTAAAAATAATCACAGTGGTAAATACAAATATACACATAATTTTTAGTAAACTAAACCTCCAAGTGGAAGGTTTACTAGCTTTATTGACACAGCTTAATGCCAAATAACTGTAATATAATATTTAGAACATTTCATTCATCCCTTAGTTTTTGTTTTCTCCCTAAAATTTGGTTCCAGTATTGCTTAGATACCAGGAACCTGCCTATACTTTACAAAACTTTCATTTCTTGCCTTGGAATGGAAAGCCTACCCACTTTTTAAACTTAACATCTCACAAGCTTTGACAAAATACTTTGTTCCTGCCTGCATGGTATATCACGGACATAGGAAAGTAGGTAGTTTCTTTGTTTGGGTACTGCCCATAATCTCACATAGGCAATTAGTCCTGCTGGTGTTGGGTAGTCATGAAAAATGGCAAATGTCTTGATATTTTACAAGAAAAAATATTTTCTAACTTTTCTCTAAAGGTTGCAGAAAATTGTGATACTACATTGAAAACATCTTAATATCATATAAAGAAATAAAAAAAACATCCAACGTTGCACATCACAGAGTCTAAAGTTTGGTAAAAGCTGAAAACACTTTTTCACTGGTTGGTGTCATGGTTTGTCCTGCAAAATTTCAGGTTTCAGTAAGAATGTCCCACTTTGGGAATCTAAAAAGATGGCATCACAAATAGGTAGCCACATATTTTGTATTGTGTTCTTTTTTGTATTGCAACTGCAACAGCTTTATAGAAAGTAGTGCTAGTAGTTCTCTGTGGTATGTGTAAGACCAATTTGTTGTGCTCATTTATCATTGTTTTGATGAAGTGTTAGTATGCTGCAATATCATAAATCAAGGTGTAGCAAGGCAACAGAAGTAGGGAAAATGTAGTGTATGAATGCATTTTGCCTCAGGTTTAAAAAATATAACAGCACAAATTCAAGAACAGATGTCTTTATACTGTGCTTGTAAAATATTTTTGAGCAAATGCAGTAAACACATTAACACATTTCTCCAACATTTAGGATACACAAATTCTTCTTACTACATGCACTGATAACAAGCAGAACCATTCATTTGAAGTGCTGCTTAAAAGCTCCTGTATTGCAGTGATAGCTCTGACATCTCAAGAAGAGTGTGGAGGAGGGACTGTCGGAGCTCACAGAAGTACAGACTGACAATCCTTACAAAAGTCTGATTTCAGCTGCGTTATTTGGTAGGTGCTGTATAACTATTGTGAATAACTTAAAACAAACTGTGAGAGAAATGTTAGTCATTTAGGATAAAAAAATACAAGCAGTCCTGCCACTGAAGGTGTGTAAGATGACTATGACATTCATATGTTAATGGAAAGGGAAGTCAACATCACTTCCTTATGGCTAATATGACTCAGTAAAGGGGACTAGAAATGTATTTTATTTCAGGAAGAAGACATGAAACCACTAAAACAAGATCACATTAATATGGCAAGTCCTATGGCAATCACTTTGTGGAAAAAGATATTACAGTTTTATGAGAAGTACTCAAGAGTAATTTTGATGCATTAAAATTGCATAGAAAACAAAAATGCAATACAAAATCACATATTTAGTTTCAATGTGGAGTTTTCCTTTAATGACTTTATTACGCAAGACTGTACCTTTGGCTACTATTAATAGCAAACAGATAGTTTGGTAAATTATCAAATGCTTCAACTAATTTTGCTTATAAACACAGAAGATGCTGTTATTTCTTAGGATCAAATTATACAACTTAACAAATTATAGAAGACCTAATATTTATATGGCTTATAGGTTCATAGGTTCATAGGTGAGTACTAGGCTATCTGCCTGAAGGCATTTATAAGCCTAGCCAGAATGTGTTGGCTTTCGCTGCCCCCTTAGATTAGTTCCCTGTGTCTCTGTCCAGCAGAGCCACTGAAGTGGTCCCCGAGGTAAACTTTCTGTTTCCCATCCACTCATCAAGGTTTCTCTTGAAGAGTGTTAGCGAGGAGCTCTGCCTAATGTAGATTGGGATCTTGTTCCAAAGCATGGGAAGTCTCTGGGACAGGAATCTATCCCTCCAGCACATCCTATTTATTGTTGTGGTGAGGTTTAGATCCCTAGAGCGTGTGGCTCAAGGGGATAAGGTTTTCTTTAGGTGGAGCATGTCCATCAATTCTGGGTTGGACATGGCCTTTTATGACAGGCAGCGATCACCTCTGAGCAGGCAGTATGCAACCGAGTACAACTGGAGTTTCTTCAGTCGAGCTGCATAAGTCATCTGTTTGAGGCCATTGATCCTCTTGGTGAGGTACTTCTGTGGTCTTTCCATCTGTTGCAGGTGTCTTGTAAGGTAAATCCCAAATGGGGCATTGTACTCTAAGATGGGTCTGATGAGTGATGAGTAGAGGGGCACAATGACCTCTTTTGATCTGGATGCAAACCCTTTTGTGATTAGGTGGGCCACATAGAAGGATTTTCTAACCACTTTGACAATGTGATTATCAAGGGTGAGATTACTATCTACTTGGGTCCCCAGATCCCTTATTATGTCTTCCATATTTAGCGGACTACCACCTATGTGGTAGTTTGTTGGTACTTTGTTTTTTCCAGAGGGGATGACTATGCACTTTTTGGCATTTAGCTTGAGGCCATGATTTTGACACCAGGTATCCATCTCAGTGAGACCCTTTTGGAGGATGTCTGTGTCAGCCAGAGAGTCAATTATAGCCCCTAGTTTGCAGTGGTCTGCGAACTTGGTCAGCCACAGTCCTCCTGTGCTTGCCTGTACTTCTGAGAAGTATATGCCGAACAGGAGGGGTCCTAGGACTGAGCCCTGGAGAACGCCACATGTAACCGGTTTACAGTCAGACCTAGCTTCCGCAACTCTCACCATGTGGGTTCTGTCCATGAGCCAGTTGGCAGCTCATCTTGTGATATAGGGGTTTATGTTCAGGTTGGTGAGCTTGTCTATAATACCAGAATGGGGAATGGTATCAAAGGCCTTAGCGAGGTCTAGGTAGGCTGTGTGTACCACCTTTCCCTCATCTATACCCTTGGTAACTGTCTCAAAGAAGTCCACCAGGTTTAGGAGGTATATTCTGCCCTTAACAAAGCCAAACTGGTTAGGGTCCAGTGTTTGGAGGTTCCCAATGTCTCTGTTAATGAGTTCCATGATGATGCGCTTCATAGCCTTGCAGACCAAGCTAATCAGGCTTATAGGGCGATAGTTCCCAGGGTCCGTTGTGGCTCCACCTTTGTGGAGCGGAATAACTGTTGATGTGCGCCACTCTATTGGTATGTAGCCTGTGGAGAGGCTGAGGTTGAACAGTGTGTTTAGGTGAGGGGTTAGTTATATTCTTTATGTTCTAAAATATGGTAGAATACACACACGTGTATCTATATATCTATATATCTACCTATCTATCTACAGATATAACTATATATACATACATATCATCTCATTATATACATATGGTCAGATTTCCAGCTATTTTAAAATATTGGAAAAAATGTACGTATTTGAAATAATCACCAAAATTGTAATACTGTTATAGCATCAAGTATGGATTTTAAATAACTCTAAACATGCAAATTGTTAACCAGGTGCTGAAAATGATTGATACTGGCATTTATCACAGTGAAACATAATATTGTGAATGCTTGGAAATTCGTCTTTTTTGCTTTAATGGATTTAACAAACTGGGAAAACTACATTTTAGAATATATTATGCATGATAATAAAGTTAATATACTGGGACTCATGAAGTCTATAGAAATCCATTTTATCAAATGAATTTAGGGTTGCCACCTTCGTTCACGGCTAAAACCGGAGCCACGCCACGCCCCTCGCGTCACCAGTAACCCCGCCCACCCCTCTCCGCCAACATACCGCCTATTTTGTGATGTCACGACAGCATCACTCAACGGGAACGCCCTCTTTTTCATTTCCCGCCGCCTCCTTTTAGCTGATTTGCTATGCTTTTCTGTAAAAAAAGCATAGTAAATCAGCCGATCAACAACCCTCTTTTTGGTTCCGCAGACTGCTTTGGCTAATTTGCTATGCTTTTCTGTAAAAAGCATAGCAAATCAACGATTACAAACTCCGATAGTCTGTTTCCTTTTGAAACAGAATACCGAGTTTGTACAATGTTCGGACTACCGGAGAATCGGTTTGATTTCCTGATAGTCCGGAAAAAAAATGGAGGGGTGGCAAGCCTAAATGAATTTGTAAAGTGAATATTCAGTCAAACTGTTCTTTAGTCAAGCTGAACTGCAGGCAACTGTTGTTTTGTCAGCTAAAGTTGTTTTATGCAGCTTCACTTTGGGTGTGATTATACAGCCATGGAATTTATATACACACACACACACACACATTTATATATATATATATATATATATATATATATATATATAGAGAGAGAGAGAGAGAGAGAGGGGGAACGTAGGATGTGTGTAGCCAAATGTTTGTGTGTGTATGTGCTGAGTGGTTTCTTGTAAGTAAGATGTAAACTGCAAAATATAACGTTAAATTTTGAAGCTTTGTGGTCTGTGTTATATTTAACATTTTAAAGTTATTGTTGATTGCTTCTATTTCCAATATATTGTATTTGTGGCGATTATTTATATTTTCAGTGGGTTTCTGTACAGTTGGTTTGATTTTTTTATGTTTAGCCTTATACTTAATATAGTTTATGAAAGTAATAATTAAATATTTACTGTTTACTGTGAGACTACACACCAGAAAACAATAAATTGAATTGATTTTATTATCTATTTATTTCCTCGGTTGTATGTCTATTTGGTTCTATTTTTAATTGTTTAATAGTGTTGTAAAGTTTCAGCAGAAAAGGGTGAATAAATATTTTATTAACTTTGTGCAGAAATTAGTAAATCAACAATAAAGGGATGTCAACATATCACACAAATTACAAACAATCATTCGGTGTTGAAATAGTTTATCTGTTGTAAGCTAAAAAACGTACCTTAGATATTCTATAAGGGTAAACCTTCAGATATATAAGCTTCTCCTCTGCCAGTTGTATAGATCCACTATCAGATGAAACATTGATTATGGCAGCTCTGTGAACACCCATTCCAGACACTAAATTAGCAGCCTTCTTAAGAAGGGGCAGAAATGCCTATACAAATGCAAAAAAATAAAAAGGATACATCATGAAGCTTACAATATATTTTGATATATCTCAGAAGAACATATCAATAAAATTTAGGATACGGCAATGCAAAAAATATAAATAAATAAAATAAAGTAAAAATAAATGTATACACAACTTTATTTATTGAAATAACATTTTAACTAAGAAGCTTGAAGAGTGCAATCTTAATGCAGTAATTCAGGATGCCTCTAGAAACAACTAGTAGCAGTTAGAAATAAAACTGCATGCATTAGGTGTGGTTGTAGGCAAGTGAAGAGGCAGCATAAAACTTATAAAACATCTATAGTCTACCTGAAGGTTATTTTACAAATATGTGTAAATAAAGTAATAAAGTTAATTTACAAAAGGTTTGCATGTTATTGAGACTACAGATGCAGAAGAAACAGCTGAAATGTTCATGGGTACAACCAAAATGCATAACTATAGTTCTATATTGCATAACAATTTTCTGTTTCATTAGAAAGTCAATTTGATTCAAGGCAGTAGCATTTCTTTTAACATGGACAACAATGAAAATGTAATATTTTATCTGGCTCTGTGTTTACAGCAGTGAAATTGCATGTTACGCTCTGTAATCTGTGTGTACTCTCTTGATAGATACAAGTCATACACTGAAACCTGTGGGTCAAATTTCATGTGAACAAGCAGACAAAATAAAAGCTTATGTTTCAGGTGATTTCTCTAAATGTGGAAATAAACAAGCTTAATATCATAGCTTGTATAGCTTGCCAGAAGCTTGCTAAGGGTATGACAATTCATAACACAGAGGCACAGTTCAACTCTTATATTCATAAAGCAATTGTTTTTAATATAGCAAAGGTGGGCACTCCTGTGAACATTTCATTTCAGACTGCAATGCTAATCATAACTAAAATATTGTAAATGTTTCTAAAGCAGACAAATTAAAGTCTGTAAACATGGTAGTATGAACGGTTTACCTTCATATCGTTGATCACACATGATCGACCGGGCACTTAATCAAAGCGTTTCCGTGAAACCATAACCACGAAACATCTCAAATGTCGAAATAATGTCGAATTTCGACATTTCCGGCCTTGCCACACCTCCACACCAGTGCTACCATGGGGCAAAAAAGGGGTGAGGTTTTGTTGTTTGGTTATATGGAATTCGACGTTGGAGACGTTCACGCTTCTGTATTCGCGGAAGCGGTTTCACCCATATTGTGATCAATGATATGAAGGTAAACCAGTATGAACAAAAGTATGAGTAACAAAATGACTGTTTCTAAAGTTGCTAACTCAAACATTTCAGCTGTCTCCACCTTAAAAATTTCTTCCAAGCAGTTCCACAAAGTTCCTTATTATGGAATACAACTAGTAAAAAGAATACAAATATCAGTACTTCAAAAGATAAACTAGAAATTAGACAATCTAATTCAGATAATGGTATTTTGCAGAAATATGCAGGTTGATTTATTGAAGTAGGTTGCATGTTAGGTGAATATCCAATTAAGGTTTCTCTTGAGATAGTAACAGCAATACAAGGACCAAACAGAGTATATGCAACACTTTAAGAAGACTAGACAGGAACTGAATAGAATGGAGAAGCTTAATAAAGTATTAAGACACAGACTAATGACCAGAAAAAAAAATGACCAGACTAAATAGGTGAACAGCATGGTTACAGTACTGAAACAAGGCAAGTTAGGAATATGCATAGAATATTGAAGAAAATTGTCAACAGCAGACCAAGTGCTAAATAGATTTTGGCACTAGATGCAACTCAAGCTTTTTAAATAAAAAGCAAGTTAAATAAAGCTTGGACTAAGCCACCTACTTTTGTCATCCATTAGGGATATGCAGTTTTCTCAGATTAATGTTTAGAATTTCTTCAGCAGCAGAAGTTTTCCAGATAATAACTACTAAGAGCAAATATGATCTTGATGGAATATTAATATTACAGATAATTAGATTGTATGGGATTCTGTCTGGCAGGAGCATGACTTGATAGTCATTAAGCTGTCAGATTGACCAAAGTATACAGGTTCGAATAAATGTCAAATATGTGGCATTAATCATTTAGTCATGGGTCACATCCTGACTTTGAAAGGTCTGAAGTCAAAAGAGGATGAAGTTAATGTTATAGTCAATATACAGAAACCACAAGACATAATCATCTCTTATACCACTCATTGAAATATTTTATTATTTCTCAAAGTTTACACCAAATTTGTGAGATACCAAATCATCTCCATTACAGCATAATGACACTTGGGTTTGGTCTTCAAAGCACCATATGAGTTTTGAATTGTTAAAAGGATTATTACAAATATTCAGACACTAATTTTATCATGTCTCTCAACCTGTGATTCTTCAAGTTGATTCTAGTCAACTAGGTCTGGGTGCAGTCATAGTCACCATTTCATAATTTTGGTCAATCTGCATGTAGGCCACATGACTGTCATAGAAAGCAAAATCATTTAACCCATGCATATGCCTTCTAATTTCTATATAAACATCTAGTTTTATTTTAAAAACACCAAGTGATGTGGTAAGAAGCAGGTTCAATAGTAACTTATTCTATAAGTATAGAATATGTTGAGATAAAACACTCGAACAAACTCAAAAATAAAATAAACGAACCAAGAACTCTTAAATGACACAGTGGTAAAACCCCAAACACAGCCAAATGGTAAAAGTTAAAATTATTTAATGAAGCGCTTTTCGTTATAGTAGATACAATAACTTCTTCAGATAACATTTAAATCTTTCATCCACATTTAAATAAAGTATTTGAAAAATAAGTGACAAAATTAAGCCAACCAGCAAAATACATATAAAAGAATCCACAAAACCAACCTAAGAATTAAAGAGGTACTAGTCTAAAAAAACCCCTATCATATACTTCAAGATACTTGAACAATTTAAAAATTATATCAAAACTACCTTAACACCTGTAGTTGTGAACAATCTAAAGAGTTATTACTAAACTTCAAGATTATAAATATGGCTTAATTGTTCTTAAATGCTATAATTTTAACTCTTTATAGATTTTTATGATTTTTATAAGTTTTAAATGTAATTCAATGTAACTCAAACTTTTGAGCTTTAACAGGCACAAGATGTTACATGCTTCATTTAATCCTGGATTTGAGAATGTCTAGACAGGGCATTATCTATTTTTTTCCTATTGATAGCATATGTGTGCTCGTATATCCTGACATGCAATCTACGTTCGGTTTTACCTATGTAGAAAGCTGTACAGGATCTACACTTAGCCAGGTACACTACAAATATTGAATTGCATGTTAGTTTAAAATTAAGATAATGCTTCTTATTATTCACCAGGAATGTCCTTCCTGAGTCAGTCAACCCACAAAATCTACACATACCACAAGGTAACATACCAGCTTTCCTTTCAACATGTCTATGATGATTACTTTCCAACAACTTTTTAAGGTTATTGCCTCTTCTAAACACTATTTTTGGTGAAGTACCCAATTTTTCTACCAAAAATTTGTCATTAATTATTAGTTCCCAATTTTTAAAAATGATATGAGAAACTAATGGGCTATCCAAGTTGAAAATAGTTATAAAACTAGACTTATAGTTGAGTGAAGTACTCAGTTCAGGCAATGTTGTATTATATACAGGCAATGTATTAACTGTATAATTAGGTACAGCTTGTGTCACTAAGTACCGATCGCCTTTATACAAGATAGGAGAAATCACTCTATTTTCTCTTTTGTATCATACCTCTTCTACTAAAGCATTAATTAACTCAATCGGGTAGCCTCGTTTCACAAACATACTGCTTAAACATGCACATTCTGCTATGAAATCAGACTCAAGTGATACCATTCTAGCTGCTCTTATTAATTGACCCTTGACAATAGAGCGCTTCTGTGAAAAAGGATGACCACTTGAAAAATGTAAAAAAGAATTACTGTATGTCTTTTTCCTGAAAATGTTAGAAACCAACCTAGAATTAATGACATCTTTGGTTAACTTAACATCCAAATAGTCAATCAAGAAATTATTGTAGTTGAAAGTAAACTCAAAAAACTCCGTTGTACAATTTAAATAATCAACGAATGCCTTTGGTTGTGCATAATCACCTCGAAAGGCTATAAAGATGTCATCCAAGAATCGGGTGTAGAACACGATGTTCGCCATGTGTGGTAAGCTGTTATAAATAAATTCTCTCTCCCAATAGGCCATTACTAAATTAGCAAAACTGGCCCCACATGGCGAACTCATAGCCACACCCATCTTTTGAAAGTAAAATGCTTGGTCAAACATGAAGTAATTGTTGGTGAGAATAATATCAAGAAGTTCTCCTACTAATCGAATTTCATGTTCAGGCGCACCCTTAGATTTCAATATTAAACTCACCCATTCAACACCTACTTCATGTAAAATAGAACTGTAAAGATCCCTGACATCAATTGTTAGAAAGTTGTTGTTTGTACTAAATTCTAACTTATTCATGTTATTCAAAAATGTCCAAGAATCTTTACACACTTGAGGTTCAGATTTAAGATATTTTTGTAATATGTGGTCAACAACCTTAGCACTAGGGTAAGTAATTGACTCTCCGCTATCAATAAGAGCCCTCATAGGTGGGTTTTGAACATTTTTGTGCACCTTGGGTATACCAAACATGACTGGGATCTTTGGCAAAGAAACTGCTATGTAATTGTAAGTGTTGATATCTATTCTCGCCTCAATGAAGAAGTCATTAAGGTAACCTTTAATGCGGTTCTGAGCTATATTCAGCTCATTAAGGGAGACTCTAGCATAAGTATCACCTTCTAACAGTAACTTCATTCTCTTATTATAATCAGCCTGGTCGAAAATAACTAGACCTCCACCCTTGTCAGGCTTAATAACCCTGACATTCAATGATCTCAATTCTTTGAAAGCTTGTATTTCATCGTAAGAGACATTTCTCTTTTTATTATTATAGTTAGACCTGTTGTTAAAATGTGGCATGTGCCTTAAGTCTAACTCACAAATGCTTTCAAACATATTCAATACTGGGTGAAGTGGAGGGTTATATACACTAGGAATTATGAACTTTTTATCACCCTCCTGAAAGTTACCTAATAACACAGTTAAATTAAGTTTTCTAACAAAACATTTCAAATTCATAATGGTCTTAGCCAGGTTAACATGCTTACTAGGAACAAACATATTACCCTTAGATAATAGATCAACTAATACTGGGTCAACCTCAATGGGTGAATAATTAAAAACATTAAAGTCACCAGCTGAGTTACTTAATACATTCAAAGATCTATTAAGACCATTGTCTAATATTTCTGCTTGTTGTTACGCTGTCTGTTCCTCGATTTCTGGAACTTTTTCTGTTTCGAACCATTCCCCATTTGATTGCCATAGTGAAAATTTTGATTCTTGTTGTTATTGTTTTTGTTTAAGGGAATGTTAGCATTATTGTTCAAGTTATGAATGCATCAATATAGTACTCAATCCATCAGCCAAGAAAACGATTCCAAAGAACTCCAGTTAATTGTTTTATTTAACATAAATTAATAAAATAATAAAATAAAAATCAGATTTAGCGCTTTCATCTCCACCACAGAGACTTCATCAGAATCATCTGATTAATGCTAAAAACACTTTATATACCATTCCATTCGTTCTCATTGGATGGCCATTTGATGCTGAAATTAATAAATTAACCAAACTTTTAACCCTTCATATCCAGTATTTAAACCATTTGGTTCTTGTTAAACCAGCTCTATGAGTGCATACTACAAGTATAAAAATTAGATACAAGTTATACACATAAGTAAATATTTGTTAGAACAAAAAAGTTGTTTAAAAATTATTAAAAAACTTTTAAAACAGAATTTGTATATATCACCATTTATATATATATATATATATATATATATATATATATATATATATATATATATATATATATATATGTATATATATCCCTGATTCTCTAAGGAACAGTATGCATTTAACCCAGTGTCATGGTACCTACATAGCATTTAAACCATACAGTACTTTATAACAAAAGATGTTGTTTCAGTTAAAATACTTAATTCATTTATATAACATCCTATGCTCTAATGTTTCAAACTGGGAATAATAACTATTGATAATCTGTGTGCACTGCCTAAAATAAATCACATCTTATTCTGCATCCCTCATGTAATGTTGACGGATATTCAAATGTAAAGTGTAGCATATTAACATTCAGGATTATGTCTCTTAGGGTCTTCTGTAAGAAGTTTCAGGGCCAGGCTAATAGAAATGTGGTCATTTAAACCTAGACCACTACATGCATCCAGTCTTAGTTGCCAAATCATTTCTCTGAATTCTAACTTAGTCTCCCAGTCACCTCCTCTTTCATTGTGTCCAACTTCTTCCAGTACCCAAAACTTAAAATCAGCTTCCTTGCAGGTCAATGTATATCTAAAAAGGGCGTTATTTTCATTCTTTTTACTTATGTCACGTAAGTGCTCATATATACGTACCCTTAGGTTACGTTCAGTTTTTTCCTATGTAGTACCCCCAACAGGCCTTGCAGTATGCCAAATATACAACACCCTTGGAATAACAACTATTATATCTTTTTCCTTTTATGATCATATTTAAACTGGGAATATTTACTTATTTTGTTCCAGCTTAAAATGGGCATTGTGCGCATCTCCCACATTTGAAAGTACCATATTTTGAACAAGTTCCACCTGTGTGTTCTCTTTTCCAAAATATTTTTAAAGTTTTTATTCCTTCTAAAACTGTATCTCAATGCTTTTTGAAATACTCCTACTCTAGTTGGTATCCTGCTGAACATCTCCCAGGTGTCATTGATACATTTCTTCAACCATCCCATTCCATTGTGATATGTCACTGTTAAGTATGGCTGATACACCATCCTTTGTTCACTATTGGCATTCCCATTTTTCACTCCAAAGGCTTCCCCACTAGTTAGTAAAGGTATGTCAATGGTTCCCCATCTTTTTGTAACAAATTCTTTAATGGGATTGATTAACTCATCTGGGTACCCTCTCTCTTTGAACATCCTATGTAGATTCCCCATTTCTTCCATAAACTCAGCTTTATCAGATGTCATCCTAGCTGTTCTAATCATCTGCCCCTTCACTATGTTTCTTTTAAAATGGTATGGATAGTCACTTTCACAGCATAAGTATGAATTTGAATGACATTCTTTTCTATATATACTAGATTTATAAGTATTATTAACATAGTCTTTCTGTAACCTTACATCTAAGTAGTGTATTTCATCTTTACCAATCTCGTGTGTGAATTGTAAAAAATTAGTACTGTGATTGATATAATACATAAATTCACTAATCACCTCTTCAGGTCTGTCCCATAGGATAAAAATATCGTCCAAAAAACGATAGTAACCCTTAATATGTTGGTAGTATACAGACTTGAATACATATTGTTGTTCCAAGTAAAGCATGATAATGTTGGCATAAATAGGGGCACAGGCTGAACCCATAGCCACGCCATCCATTTGGTGGTACAGGCCCCCCTGAAAATAAATGTAGTTGTATTTCAAGACTAATTCCATGTTTTCCAATACAAGATTAAATTCATCAGTGGACAAAAAAAAAACATTTCTATAACATTTTTTCAAACCATAAAAGTCCTTCAGTGTGAGGTATAACTGAAAATAAATCCTTTACATCTATAGTAATGAAAATTATTTTATCTTTGTATGGGCTAGAACCAATTTTATTCAAAAAATCCCAAGAATCAACCAAAATGTGTGGAAAGTTAACATAAAACTTTTTTAATTTTGTATTTACATATATTGCTAGTGGTTAGGTTTTTGATCCTTGTGAGGAAAAAACAGGTCTCATTGGTGGGTTATCCAATTCCTTGTGTATCTTGGGAATGCCAAAAAATGGCTGGTATAACTGGTTTGGAGACTTTTAAAAAGTTATATAGTTTGATATCAATCAACCCCTGTAACAAATTATCCTCTAAAATCAAGTTTATTCTCTTGTATAAAATATTTACTTCATTTCTTGAAACAATAACATATCGGTTGTCCTTATCCAGTATATCCATCATTTTATCCACACACAAGCACCAAAAAACAAGCTGGAGAAATGTATCCCCAAAGAATAGTCCACAAGAAATATATTATACACAAAAGTTCAGGGATCATACACCAGGCAGGAGAATACTCAAAATAATCCTGTAGTACGAAGACACATTCAATCACAGACTTGTAGTATGTAGTTTAAAACTCAGCTTTATTGCAGTAGGTAAGCGCTTTCATGGGAATACCTCCCACTTCATCAGGCCATAAGAGCATAAAATTCCTGCTTCCTTTTATAAGAAGCAAACTAGCAATCACTAATTAGATAATGAGCATTGCACTCATCTTAAAGATGTATTCTACTAACTTCCGTTCACTATACATGGTTGATACCTAATACTAGCTACCAACATAGAGTCTTTTCTAAGACAATATTTTAGGTTATAATCACAGTAAGTGTTGGCAACCATATTTGTTACAACGATGGACGAGGGTAAGCTGTACCGTTGTCATATGCTGCCCTATCACGTTTTAATTTTTTAAACTTGTTGTTTTTAAGCCGTTCAATGAGTTGATCTATGCTAGAAAAAATCCTAGCATAGTCGTATTTGTATCTCACAAATTCACAGTCCTTAGTAATCTCCTTATCCAATGCTGACACTTCCCCTGTTAAAGCCTCAATAAAACATGAGTAGTGTTTAACCATCACGTTCATTAATTCTAAACCTTGTTGGTCAAACAACTTAATTAGTTCTAAATGAAAATCAGAGTCAGGAATTAAACTAGTAGGATATTGGAATGAACGCAAGCCCTTAGGGACTATGTGTTGTTGTAGACACTTGTTGAAATATGCTACTTCCAACTGCAACTTTTTCAATTTCAGCAACTTGTGATCAAAAAGTTTCAGTTTATCAGCTTCAGAAGTTGTACTAACCTGTGCATTTAGAGTGTTATCAGCTGGTCACCCCTGTGTTGAAGTAAATCCAGTTTGAAAATTCATAGAGTTGCTAATCCATTCGGACAAACATGGAGCACCAATAAGCCCCGTAGCACTCTGTCTATCTTTGTCATGTCCACACAAGTTTACCACTTCAACTCTAGCCTGAGTGCAATGCGGTCGCTGGCCCAATGGAACAGAACAATTACTACTCGTGTCGAGACTGCTATGAGTGCCACAATTGCTTGTAGCTGGGAAATTTGAGGGTTCCGATGTGGAAGCAGAAGAGTTAAAAGTAAACCCATTATTATTAATAGAGGTAGAACCCCAATGGGTTGTTGGTAAATCTAAAGAGTCCAATCAGGTGGCCAGCAAATCCACTTGTTGTGTAAGAAAATTAATCAAAGCCATCAAATTCAAAAGGTCAGATTGAGGTTGACTATACAAACGTGGGCTGTTTCAGCTGTTAGGACCACCAGATGCCATATCACAAACCAAACACTCGAACAAATTCAAAAATAAAATAAACGATCCAAGAACTCTTAAATGGCACAGTGGAAACAACCTCAAACACAGCCAAATGGTAAAAGTTAAAATTATTTAAAGAAGCCCTTTTCATTATAGTAGGTACAATAGCTTCTTCCGATAACATTTAAATCTTTCATCCACATTTAAATAAAGTATTTGAAAAACATGTGACAAAATTAAGCCAACCAGCAAAATACATATAAAATAATCCAAAAAAAACAACCTAAGAATTAAAGAGGTACTTGTCTAAAAACACCCCTAACATATACTTCAAGATACCTGAACAATTTAAAAATTATATCAAAACTACCTTAACACCCGTAGTTGTGAACAATCTAAAGAGTTATTACTAAACTTCAAGATTATAAATATGGCTTAATTGTTCTTAAATGCTATAATTTTAACTCTTTATAGATTTTTATGATTTTTATAAGTTTTAAATGTAATTTTACCTGTTCAAACTTTTGAGCTTTGACAGGCACAAGATGTTACATGCTTCATTTAATCCTGGATTGTGAAAAGCATTTAAAGCTAACTGCCAGTATAACTCTAACTCTTCAAGTTGCAGTGAAACTGGACCTCCTCTTGCATCTATTTGTACTTGATCAATTGCTTTAAAAGAAAAAATATGCCCTCCAGACATTTGAGAATGTCTAGACAGGGCGTTATCTATTTTTTTTCCTATTGATAGCATACCTGTGCTCGTATATTCTGTTACGCAACCTACGTTCGGGTTTACCTACGTAGAAAGCTGTACAGGATCTACACTTAGCCAAGTACACTACAAATCTTGAATTGCATGTTAGTTTAAAATTAAGATAATGCTTCTTATTATTCACCAGGAATGTCCTTCCTGAGTCAATCAACCCACAAAATCTACACATACCACAAGGTAACATACCAGTTTTCCTTTCAACATGTCTATGATGATTACTTTCCAACAAGTTTTTAAGGCTACTGCCTCTTCTAAACACTATTTTTGGTGACGTACCCAATTTTTCTACCAAAAATTTGTCATTAATTATTAGTTACCAATTTTTAAAAATGATATGAGAAACTAATGGGCTATCCAAGTTGAAAGTAGTTATAAAACTAGACTTATAGCTGAGTGAAGTACTCAGTTCAGGCAATGTTGTATTATATACAGACAATGTATTAACTGTATAATTAGGTTGAGCTTATGTCGCTAAGTACCGATCGCCTTTATACAAATAGGAGAAATCACTCTATTTTCTCTTTTGTATCGTACCACTTCTACTAAAGCATTAATCAACTCAATCGAGTAGCCTCATTTCACAAACATACTGCTTAAACATGCACATTCTGCTATGAAATCAGACTCAAGTGATACCATTCTAGCTGCTCTTATTAATTGACCCTTGACAATAAATCGCTTCTGTGAAAAAGGATGGCCACTTGAGAAATGTAAAAAAGAATCACTGTATGTCTTTTTCCTGAAAATGTTAGAAACCAACCTAGAATTAATGACATCTTTGGTTAACTTAACATCCAAATAGTCAATCGAGAAATTATTGTAGTTGAAAGTAAACTCAAAAAACTCCATTGTACTATTTAAATAATCAACAAATGCCTTTGCATGTACATAATCACCTCAAAAGGCTATAAAGATGTCATCCAAGAATCGGGTGTAGAACATGATGTTCGCCATGTGTGGTAAGCTCTTATAAATAAATTCTTTCTCCCAATAGGTCATTACTAAATAAGCAAAACTGGCCCCACACGGCAAACCCATAGCCACACCTGTCTTTTGTAAGTAAAATGTTTGGTCAAACATGAAGTAATTGTTGGTGAGCATAATATCAAGAAGTTCTTCGACTAATCAAATTTCTTCTTCGGGCTTAATTTAATTTAAACTTAATTTAACTGTGTTATTAGATAACTTTCAGGAGGGTGATAAAAATAATTCCTAGCATCTATAACCCTCCACTTCACCCAGTATTGAATATGTTTGAAAGCATTTGTGAGTTAGACTTAAGGCACATGCCACATTTTAACAACAGGTCTAACTATAATAATAAAAAGAGAAATGTCTCTTATGATGAAATACAAGCTTTCCAAGAATTGAGATCATTGAATGTAAGGTAGATTAAGCCTGACAAGGGTGGAGGGCTAGTTATTTTCGACCAGGTTGATTATAATAAGAGAATGAAGTTACTGTTAGAAGGTGATGCTTATGCTAGAGTCTCCTTTAACGAGCTGAATATAGCTCAGAATCGCATTAAAGGTTACCTTAATGACCTCTTCATTGAAGCGGAATTAGATATCAACACTTACAATTACATAGCAGTTTCTTTTCCAAAGATCCCAGTCATGTTTGGTATACCCAAGATGCAGAGAAATGTTCAAAACCCAACTATGAGGCCTCTTATTGATAGCAGAGGGTCAATTACTTACCCTAGTGCTAAGGTTGTTGACCACATATTACAAAAATATCTTAAATCTGAGTCTCAAGTGTGTAAAGATTCTTGGACCATTTTGGATAACATGAATAAGTTAGAATTTAGTGCAGACAACAACTTTCTAACAATTGATGTCAGGGATCTTTACACTTCTATTCCACATGAAGTAGGTGTTGAATGGGTGAGTTTAATATTGAAATCTAAGGGTGCGCCCAAACAAGAAAATCGATTAGTAGAAGAACTTCTTGATATTATTCTCACCAACAATTACTTCATGTTTGACCAAAAATTTTACTTACAAAAGATGGGTGTGGCTATGGGTTCGCCATGTGGGGCCAGTTTGGCTAATTTAGTAATGGCCTATTGGGAGAGAGAATCTATTTATAAGAGCTTACCACACATGGCAAACATCGTGTTCTACACCCGATTCTTGGATGACATCTTTATAGCCTTTCGAGGTGATTATGTACACTCAAAGGCATTTGTTGATTATTTAAATAGTACAATGGAGTTTTTTGAGCTTACTTTCAACTACAATAATTTCTCGATTGACTATTTGAATGTTAAGTTAACCAAAGATGTCATTAATACTAGGTTGGTTTCTAACATTTTCAGGAAAAAGACATACAGTAATTCTTTTTTACATTTCTCAAGTGGTCATCCTTTTTCACAGAAGCACTCTGTTGTCAAGGGTCAGTTAATAAGAGCAGCTAGAATGGTATCACTTGAGTCTGATTTCATAGCAGAATGTATATGTTTAAGCAGTATGCTTGTGAAACGAGGCTACCCGATTGAGATAATTAATACTTTAGTAGAAGAGGTACGACACAAAAGAGAAAATAGAGTGATTTCTCCTATCTTGTATAAAAGCGATCGGTACTTAGCGACACAAGCTGTATCTAATTATACAGTTAATACATTGCCTGTATATAATACAACATTGCCAGAACTGAGTACTTCACTCAACTATAAGTCTAGTTTTATAACAAATTTCAACTTGGATAGCCCATTAGTTTCTCATATCATTTTTAAAAATTGGGAACTAATAATTAATGACAAATTTTTGGTAGAAAAATTGGGTATGTCACCAAAAATAGTGTTTAGAAGAGGCAGTAACCTTAAAAAGTTGTTGGAAAGTAATCATCATAGACATGTTGAAAGGAAGGCTGGTATGTTACCTTGTGGTATGTGTAGATTTTGTGGGTTGATTGACACAGGAAGGACATTCCTGGTGAATAATAAGAAGCATTGTCTTAATTTTAAACTAACATGCAATTCAAGATTTGTAGTGTACTTGGCTAAGTGTAGATCCTGTACAGCTTTCTACGTAGGTAAAACCGAACGTAGATTGTGTGACAGAATACATGAGCACATGTATGCTATCAATAGGAAAAAAATAGATAACGCTCTGTCTAGACATTCTCAAATGTCTGGAGAGCATACGTTTTCTTTTAAAGCAGTTAATCAAGTACAAATAGATGCAAGAGGAGGTCCAGTTTCACTGCAACTTGAAGAGTTAGAGTTATACTCACAGTTAGCTTTAAATGCCTTTCACAATCCAGGATTAAATGAAGCATGTAACATCTTGTGCCTGTTAAAGCTCAAACGTTTGAACAGGTAAAATTACATTTAAAACTTATAAAAATCATAAAAATCTATAAAGAGTTAAAATGATAGTGTTTAAGAACAATTAAGCCATATTTATAATCTTGAAGTTTAGTAATAACTCTTTAGATTGTTCACAACTGCAGGTGTTAAGGTAGTTTTGATATAATTTTTAAATTGTTCAAGTATCTTGAAGTATATGTTAGGGGTGTTTTTAGACTAGTATCTCTTTAATTCTTAGGTTGGTTTTGTGGATTCTTTTATATGTATTTTGCTGGTTGGCTTAATTTTGTCACATGTTTTTCAAATACTTTATTTAAATGTGGATGAAAGATTTAAATGTTATCTAAAGAAGTTATTGTACCTACTATAACGAAAAGCACTTCATTAAATAATTTTAACTTTTACCATTTGGCTATATTTTGGGGTTGTTTCCACTGGGCCATTTAAGAGTTCTTAATATGTTGAGATAAACAAGTGTTCCTTTTTCTAGATCTCTTTTTATTAAATGTAATAAAGTGGACATCTGTGTCTTATGTTGTCTAGTTCTGTTTTCAATTCAAGGCCTGCATCTACTCTTAGGTGAACAGAACCCACTGCTTTAAATTCAAGACATAACTTACTCCTAAGATATTTATAGCTTGAACATTATATGCTTGACAAGTAAAACCTACTCATCTTTCAGTAAATTTTCTCTGAACATTTTCCAAATTATGTAGATCTCTTAACTGCTAAAAGACAAATCGTCAAATCGTACTCAAGAATAGGTCTCTATCTCTCTCTCTCTCTATATATATATATATATATGTACATACATGCACACACACACACACACACACACACACACACACACACACACACACGCACACACACACACACACACACACACACACACACACACACAAAACGCACACAGGGCATAATACTGATGCTTCTCTTGTTTTTTTTCCAAATAATAGTCCTAAGTGTCTTAATTCTTAGTGTACAATACAAGTGTTTCAGAATGTAGCCTTTGCTCAATTTGTATTCCCAGATCTTTAATAGATTCTTCAAATTCAAGCTGGTGATCATTTATGATTATTGAATTACATTTGAACTTAGCAAAATCATTACCTTGCACTTACAGGTATTCAAGCATAAATCTGTTTAGGATACCCATACGTTTATTTCAGCTCATGTGCAGTAACCTCCATTACTGCAGATAACTGCACTCATTTTAGAGTCATCAGTATACTTGCCCAAATAAAACTTTGTAGAGTTAGGTTTAACTGGAGGAAGCCATATTAAATAATACTGGTCCCAGGACAGATACTCAGGGCAATCTTGTAGTTTCTTTTTATCCAGTCTACTCCTCATAAAACCATACTGTATTGAATCAACATGGTTACTATGTTTCTTTATCCTTATTAAAATTTGTAATTAGCAATATTCAAACAACTTTCACTGCAATAACTATTAAACTCAGAAGTCTACAATTCACCATCTTAGACCTAGAACCACCTTTATGTATAGGTCCCACATGTAGAATAACTTCATCCAGGGAGGCACAACCAGTACCTTAATTTTATTAAACATAATCATTAATGGTTCATTTATATCCTTTACTATTGTACAGAGTAAACTTCTTGGGATATCTGGTTTCATTTAATAAATAGCTTCAATTCTCTGAAAGACAGAGTATATCACCCTATGTTATTTTTACACAAACTTGTAACTCTCCTGTATCACAAGGGAAACTATCCTCCTCTTTATCTAAATACTCACATTTATCAAAGTAGTAAATGAAAAGCTTTGCTGTTATCTTCCTTGAATTAATGAGTTTTCCTTCAAAAAGTATTGGTTCAGGGGTGACTTCTCTCATTTGTCTATTTGTATAACTGTGAAATGTATTATCATGAACTTTTACACCTGCCAATTTGAATTCAAAATTTCCTTTAACTCATAAATTCTGTTTAATATTTGGGGGCATTATTTAATCTCTTTGCTTTAGACATTTAGTCTACATACATTTCCACCATAATAAATACTGAGTTTTTCCATAGGTACAGTTTGCTGGTTCATGATATTCCTTATATTTTCATTGAAAATAGCCCATTTATGATCTGTAGTTTTCCTCTGGATTAATTTTATCACATTGTTGTTTTATGATGTCCTCTATTAAATTGTTTATATTCACCTTATTATGTAAAACTCTGATCTTGGCCACTCTGTTACATACAAAAAGAAATCAGACTGGTGATCTTCATTGATATGTGCTCTGATGCTACCAAAGCAGGACTCATCTTCATGTTTTTAATTAATCATTCCTTGTTATATAATATAAGGTCCAATATCCTACCACCAGGGGTGGGAAATATACAAGCTTATCACATCCAAAAACACAAGATAAAAAAACAAAAGCAGTATAATACTTTCCCAGTTTATAGTAGGGAAATTAAAGTCTCATATTCTTAGCATGGGTTTCTAACCAATACCAACTCAAGACATTTTACAAAGTCGTTAAGGACTTTGTGTACACAAATTTGGACTTCTGTAGTATAGAATGAGTCTAACAGTACCCCATGGGTTTAATAATTTAGAACAACATGTAATATTTTAAATGTGTCTGACTTATATTGCATAAATGCAGGAATGTTTTTCATAAACAGTAACTAGTACACCCCACCTTGTTAGCTGTAAATTATAAAAAAAAAAATGAAATTCCAGTAATTTAATGTCAGTACTATTCCATGTTTCAGTAATGGCAATAGCATCAGTTTATTGCTGTGTAGTCAACACTTCAAGTTTTACAACATTGTTATCCAAAATTTGGGCATTGGCATAATAGCAGTTTATAAGGTTATATGACTAGATACTTGTTTTCTCTTATCTTTGCAAGGCCAAAAAACTGCTATACTTTTTTGTAAATATTTTGTCATAACCTTATTACCTTTCAACAGCAGATGAATTTGGTCTTGTTTAAATATTGTATCTTGATCAACAATTTGTTCTCATATTATTATAACTTCAAAACATTGTTTCAAGTCTTGATGACATGGCCAATTATTAAACATTTACAAAACAAACTTCATAACAAATTAGCTAGGTGAAAGAAACATGCAGAACAAGTGTATTTGATCACTTTCATTCTTTAATTGTAAGAGCTTCCTCAGAAATGAGAGAATTGAAAAGTACACATCAATAAATACAGTAAAAACTGCCAATCACACTTAAAACATGAAATCAAATGCCCAGCAAGGAATGTAACCCAATAAGAAAACCTTATTTGTTTTCAAAAAGCTAATAAAATTTTAAAAGACCTATCTGGTCAGGAGGGAGTGGTGCTCAGGGGAGAGTAAGAGCTTAATAGCCTTGGGGATGGACTGGTACACCCACACCATGTCAAGGATTAGATAATGTAAAGGTTGTCATTAAAGTCAGGAGAAAACTCGACATCTGGAAAGAAGTACACTCCAGTAAATACAGTAAAAAAAACACACTTTAAAAAAAGAAAATCTCACTTTAAGAAATACTTTCAAAGGAATGCAGCTTAGTATAAAGACTATAGTTGTCTTACAACCTGCTCTCAAAAAGTAAACTATATGGTCAAAAGGAATTAAGTTCTGTGGAGAGAAAAAGTAAAATAGTTAAATGGTGGGGGAAGGGACTAGTTCACCTACACCACCTCAAGGCACATTTAATATTAAGGCTTTCATTCATGCCAGGTGGAAACTGAGCATCTAAGAGCAACTGCAGCTTACGTTCAATTACCGCAAGAAGAGTATTATAATCACCAAAAAATGACAGTACTTGCTCCAAACAAAAAAAATGAAATGCTACAAAACTGTTGCAGCACACACTATGTTTTTCCAGTGCATTGTACAAATCTTGGTGCCTAATAGCTGCATTATGTTCTTTTATCCAGTCCACCAATATACTTATAGTTCTGACAATGTAAAAAGATGAACACATGTCACAAATGCCAACATAAACCACTAAAGTAGTGTTACAAGTAAACCTGGTTTTACATGTCACAGAAAAATTGTTACGCCTGAATGTCTATCGATCACCTTGAAGAATGTAGGGGCAAGGCACACACTCTGCCAGTTGGGAAAATTGTAAAGAATTGGATAGTGCAAAAAATGGAGGGTCCCTCCTTTCAAAAGCGAAGTGGAGAGTTCTGTTTTTTTATTACAAAAGTAGGCTGGGAACCCAAAATATCAGAGAGCTCATTATTACTGGTGATAATGTTCCATTTGCTGTGCAATATTTGTTTAATACCATGCATGTCTCTGCTAATGGGGAGAGGGAAGCTCAGTGTGGGGTTTATACCCATGGAATTGTCAGCACTGACCTGCAGACCAGACTTAAGTATAGGGGGAATTTGGTAGACCTACCCAGGCAAACCTCTTTGCTAATATGAGCCAGCAAGTCTAGAGGATACTTACTGTCCTTAAAAAGCTCTGTCAAAAAAGTGCATTCATCCAAGAAGATACAGTCCTTGCTGATTAACTGAGAAAGCCTGATAAAATGTCATCTGACCACATTAGCTTTCATAAAATGTGGATGCTGGCTAGTGTAGTCCAGATAGTTATTACAGTAGGTCTTTTTGTGAAGTATGTTAGAGCTGAAAGAATTGGTAATCTGGTCAAGCCAAATATCAACATCCAGAAACTGAACTGTGTGCCCCATACCAGAAAGTGTGACTATTAGGACACTGATGCTGTCAGATAAATCTGTCAAAAAAAGAGGCCAGCTGAGACAAAGTGCCACTGAAAACAAAAAAATAAATCATCAGGATAGCAGCAGTAAAAAAGAACATGCTGAAAACCTGGAAAAAGGGAGAGAGTGTACATCTCCTAAGCACTTAAGACCAAATTGGCATAAGCTGGTGCCATTTTAGCCTCCATAGTTACCCCTCTCTGTTGATGAAAGGGATGCGACTGTTGAAATGGAAGAAATTATTATTCAGAAGAACTGAAATCAGCTCACAGATAATATAAATTCTACTGTAGCTTATCCTTGAGTATTCCAGCAATAATTTCTTGGCATTTAGAGACCTTCAAATTGAGGAATATTTGAATAAAGAGCCACTATATCAAGGGTCACTAGAGCCAGTCACCATTTGAAATAGTTTAGCCTTTGAGTTCAAATAAAAATTAAAACCTGGGAATAGAAGGATGTTGCTAAAAGTAACATTTGAATTGTTCACAAATCTTACACATTGCCAATACTGCGTCTTCCATATGTATTATGTCTGGCATTTCTTTAAGACCTTTTACCTATCACTCTTATCATTTCATTATAGGCTTCCAGTGATCTTAGCGATTTTGGAGGCAATTTACTTAAATTCATCAACTTGACTACAAAGATGTAATTGTAATGTATTATTTTTTATTTCAGTCAAAGGTCTCAATAAATATTTTATATGAGAAGCCTCAAATTTCAAAATATTTTTACCCTTTGCACTATTATCTTTAGGTATCATAAGTTTAGGTATAGCATTCACTTTGTGTGATTAATCCGCTGAATGACTTCAATATTTCCATTGTTTCCATTGTTTCTATTCATAACAGATTGTTCATCTTTGAGGCATGTAATATAATTACTTCCACTAAATGCTAATTATCTGTAGACACACACTCCTGATTTTTCTTATCCTCTTCCAGTTCCTTTTCTGAATTCATCCAATTTTGTTTTCTTTATTTTTCTTTATTTATTTATTTGTCTTTTGGTAACCAGGAAGGTCTGACTGGGCCAATGGCCCGTTTTCAGCAGAGGCCCGGAGAGAAAGGTTCCAGAACAGATTAAAAAAATATTTAAACAATAGCTGGTGAGTAATTATACACAAAGTGAGGAAAAGACCCACAAAAGATTAAATATTTACAATGTATTGGGGAGAAAGGCTCCAAGAACGCACAGAAAAACGTTTTACAATAGCTGATAAGTAATTATGTATGAGAGGAGAAAAGCCTCACAACAGAAAAATTCTTTACAATAGATTAGGGTGCACATTATATGCAAGGGGATAACAGCCCCCACAACAGACTGAAATACATTTACAGAATATTGTTAGGGTAAATTGGGATAAAGAATACAATATGTACTACAAGTAGCAAGGCACTTTGCAGAAGGGGACAGCTTATATTAAGAAAAATAATATATTGTTATTCAAAATATTACAAGTTATAAGATTATTTGGCATTGTAATGTAATTTTAACAACCCGTTTTTTTTGACACATTTTTATCCCCATATCTTCATTTTGAAACTTTAATTTTTTCAGATCTTCTTTATTTTGTATTGCTACTGTAGGATAAATATTACCCTTTTCATTGCTCTCATATCAACCAGATCAAAATTTATTGTGACCAATATTTGATTATTGCTACACTTATGAAGGTTTTGTTCTGTCTTATATATATCTAAGACTGACATGTTCTCTATCAATGAATGCTCCAAACTTCTTGTACACAAATACTCTCATTCAAATGACCCAGTTTTTATATACGGTAATTTTTCCTTACAACCACCTTTGTCTAGTTTTTCTCTTCTTTAACATAGTTAATTTTACAGAACTTACATGCTTGCTGCAATTACTTGTGATGTATCTTGCTTCTTATACATTTTATTTGCCCTCATCTTATTCTTTAAGAAAAAGCAGTACTTAATTATACTTTCTATATTTTATTGGTGCTGTAATTTCCCCTATTTGTTCTAAAAAAGGTCAGTAGAACACAAAATATCTTCAGTCACTATATTTATCACATTCTTCCTCTTATTTTGTAACTTTTAAATCAAAATCTTATCAATTTCTTCAGTTCTACTGGGAATTTCTAAATTTTCTTTTTTCACAGCATGTCCTCTGCCCATGAGTCCAAACAGTATTTTAAGAGTATTCATAGCTTTCTTGTACCAGCATTCATAAGATGTATTCCTATTGTTTATGAAAATGTTATTAAATTCTTGTACTTGAAAAAATATATATTCCAGTACATTTTGTGGGGCAAAGTTAATTAGTAAATCTGATTTGGTCATAAAATTAAAATCATAGCAAAAAAATCAAAATAAAATGTTGCCACTCAAAAAACAAAAAGAACCATTGCTATTAGAATAAAACCACAAACACAGAAGTAATTCCTGAATGCTTTTGTTCCTTTATTGCATAAAACAGGAGCTCATCAGATAACTGAGCAGTTAAAAACTTCACTATATATATATATATATATATATATATATATATATATATATATATATCGTATGAATCACACCAATCAAGATAATTAATTAAAAAGCTGCTGCAATTTAAAGAACCCCTTTAGGAAGAAAACATATAAAATATGTGACACTTAATATTCCCAAAGGGTGCTAGCCAAGTTCATGAGAAAAAAATATATGTATATGAAATTTATTACAATAATAAAAATGAATAAGAATAAGAATAAGAATAAGAATAATGAAAAACATAAACAAAATTGGAACCAGCTGATATTTGTACACCAAACAAGAATAATGGGCTAATAAAATAAGACACAAAATTATCACCTTTTATATTCTCTCATAGACAAAATACTACTTATGGAAGTTCTATCATTGATACCTGGAGGTTGTGTGGTGTTCACTAAAATCTGCCAATGTACCTCTCTAAATTCCAAGCATGAAGACCAATTCCCTCCTCTATTCTTCCTAGGCACCTTCTCCAGTACACAGAAAATGAACTTTTTGAAGTTAGTACAAATGTTCACATCTATAAAGTGCATTAGTGCTTTCTTCCTAATCGCTTAAATATGTTTATATATTCTCTTTCTAAGTTGATTTTCAGTCTTGCCAATATAAAAACCATTGCAAGACAACCAGGTAGCAATATAAATTACCCCTTCTGTGTTACAAACATGGAAATGGGTATATCCAACAGATGACATTCTTGATTCACTGACTGGAGGAGAAAACGAGCAGGATGACTATCAGGTTGACCAAGAAGGGCACAATTTTCAGGACTTCACTCCTTCCCCTGAGAAGATTGGCAAGGTTACAAAGCAAGGCAACAGTATGGACTCAGCATTTTGGGTCAACAGGAGAGGTGCAATAGCAATTCCCCGGTACTGCAGAAACAACAGAGTGAGAGGGAGGGGAAGAAGGAAATCCTACCAGTGATAAATGATATTTGTGAGTACACTATTATTTTTGAATTCAGTAGACTGAGAGTATATAATTATAGTGACATTACCTTAAATGAACAACATGCACGATTGTTTTCTAAATGGTTTCATTTTATTCCAAATGGTAAACCAAATTTGGTGGAAAGTATTTTGGGTGTTAATTTGTTTGCTAGAAAATTTATTTGAAATTAATGTTGGATGACAACCTTGAAAGTAATAATGTTTCCAACCTATGTGTTTCCAGTACTTACAACTCCCTATTGTTACCCCCTGTAGAATTATTCGAAAAAGTACGCAAGATGGATTTTAGGGTTAATAACCATAAAGCACATAACTTAAGAGAGCCTAATTTGAATAAGGAAGAGCAAAAATTACTGTCTGAGCTTACCAACTATAAGGCAATAAGGGTTATGAAGCCTGAAAAAGGGGGTGGGGTGGTTATTATGGATCACATAATTTATATAACAAACATGTTAACTTTTCTACACAATAGTTAATTTTTTTCAACTGTATTATTAAATGAGGTGACTTTTGCAAATTATAGAGTGGAATTGTTGCTTGAAGAGCTTTTTCTTGAATATCAATTTGATGTGGATGAAACTAACTACTTAAGAGTAAGAAACCCTTGATCCCTTCTTTATTCGGGATGCCAAATGTGCATAAGTCCATTTTAGATCCCCTTATGAGACCAATATTCACTGCTAGGGGCTCAAAGACAGAGACTATTGCTATATTTATAGACATACATCTAAAAGAATGTTTTGATCAGAAAGTACATATTCTCAAATATTCATGGCATCTTTTATGGAGTTTGGCTAATTATGTATTTAAGGAGACTATAGTTTTTCATAGCATTGAAGTTAAAGATTTGTTTTTAACCATCCCTCATGATAAAGATATGGACTACTTTAGGGAAGGACTAAAATAAGGTTTTAGAATTTCACAAGATTCTTTACATGTTTTGACACTACTTACGGATACTGGTTTAAGTAGCAACATTGTTTTCTTTGAGGAGGAATACTTTAAACAGAATAAGGAGGTGGCCATGGGGGCCTCCTCTGCCCCCGTCTTTGTCAATGTAGTATTATGGCAGTAGGAAACAAAGTATATTTTTGAAACTCCATTCATGCACTCTATCTATATGTGTTTCAGATACCTGGATGACATACTTATTTTATGGGCTGACGACATTGAAAGAATTCCCCAGTTTACTGAATACATCAATAGCACTATGAGCTTTTGAGTTTCATCCATAATGTAGATACAGACAGTTGTGATTATTTGGACATCCATTTATATAAGAACATCTTAGGCAGTTTGAGTTCTTCTATTTATAGCAAATTGACCTAGTCTAATAGTTTTCTCCATTTTGACAGCAACCACCCACTACGGCAGAAAAAGAACTTAGTCAAGGACCATATTATTCGGTTTTCTAGATTAACTACTGAGGATTTCTGGTTCTTTAAAGCACTGAGTATTTTAGAAGATATGTTTAGACAAAGAAGCTACCTGATATAATTGTTGGATTACCAAGATTTTTTTAGTTTTGAAGGGTAGACATACTAATTATACTCCTGAGTTTCAGTCTAGATCCAATAATAGGAATATGGATGCAAGTTTAACCTGTGTCTTGACCTATGACCATACCTCAAATATTACTAAGACTATTATTGAGAAGAACTGGAATATTATTTTTAACACCTTTGGGTTAACAAACAAATTGCACATAACACCTAAAATAGGTTTTAGGAGATGAAGGAACATAAAAAAATGTTTGAGAAAAGCAGTGCTTTTAAGGGTGGTGGCTGTCAATTAGGGAAAATGAGAAAATGTGGAGCCTGCACAGAGTGCAGGCATATATATATATATATATATATATATATATATATATATATATATATATATATATATATAACACTAATATCACTATTGGTACCACCTACAACAAAATATTTTCCATTCCAGGAATTTGTGATTGTAACACAAAAGGGGTAATTTATATTGCTACCTGTTTGTCTTGCACAGCTTTTTCTACTGGCAAGATAGAAAATCAGCTTAGAAAGAGAATATACCAAAATATTTACGAGTTTAGGAAGAAAAATAGCCCTAACGCACTTTATAGACGTGAACATTTGTACTAACTTCAAAAAGTTCATTTTCTGTGTACTGCAGAAGGTGCCTAGGAATAGTAGGGGGAGGGAGTTGGTCTTCATGCTTGGAATTTAGACAGGGACATTGGCAAATTTTAGTTAACGCTACACAACTTCCATAAGTAGTATTTTATCTATGAGAGAAGATAAAAGGTGATAATTTTGTGTCTTATTTTATTAGCCCATTGTTTTTATTTGGTGTACAAATATCATCCTATTTTTTATGTTTTTCATTATTATTTTTATTTGTTTTTATTATTGTAACATATTTCATGTACATATATATTTTTCTCATGAGCTTGGCTAGCAACCCTTGCGAATACTGAGTGGCACATATTTTATGTTTTCTTTCTAGAGGGGTTCTTTAAATGGCAGCAGCTTTTTAATTAATGAATGAATTAATTATCTTGATTGGTGTGAGTCATACTATATATAGTGAAATCTTTAATTGTTCAATTATCTGATGAAGTTCCATTTTATGCAACAGAGGAACGAAAGCACTCAGGAGTTACTACCGTGTTCATGATGTTATTTTAATAGCAACAGTTCTTTTTGTTTTTTGAGTGGCCAAAATAAAATGTGATAAAAATTAAAACGTGTGGACTGCACATGTATTATCACACAATAATACAATATTACAGTCCTATAGTAAAATATAATATTCACATAACAAGAAATAAAATTAACAGGAAATATCCAGTCAAATCATATTTACCTAGTATAAAAATGAAATGATGGCAAATAGTTAACACATTTGAATGTCAGTACTCTCACAACTCAGCAAAACATTGTTATTATGCTTATTCAAATTATTAAACAATTTTGAGATGAATTGATCTGGAGAATGAACTGAAACAAAAACTCTCAAAATAAACAAACATTTATTCCTGTTGAATGATGGTCGGGACATAATGTTAGCAAAAGCTAATCTTTTCAGTTTTATTTATACCAATATATTTTAATTTTCACTTACAATAAATATCCAATTTAAAATTGCTGAGAGAGAGGGAGGACAGGAAAACAGAGAACCAATTACTTCCCAAGAAGAAGGAAGGGGGCATAGCTGTCACTAAGAAACATATGCAAACAGATACCTAAATTTGTTTTATTTCAGTGTTAAAGAAATAATTCTGTGCATATATGGATACAAATACCAGTTAATCTATCTTTTACAGATGACAGAGAAAAGGCAAACCAACAGAAGGTACTCAGCTGCTAAAGATTTTAAAGCTGTTAAAAGGCATACAGGAATATTGAGAGCCCTAACAACTAGGGAGAAGACAGAAAGCATAGCTAACAATAAGGTATGCCTCTAATAGATACAATTGCTTTACATCAGTTTAGAGAAATAATTGTCTACATCTACAAATAACAATTAAACACTGCACTGACAGAAACTATAGAGGAACTACAAGCCAAAATCAATTCAAACACTTGGTGTAGAAATAGAACCCACAATTTTTTGTTCTTCCAGTATCAAAGGTGAATATGCTATCTGCCAAGTCACTGGTCACTGATTCAAAGAAAAAGAAATGTTTGCTGTTGTGCATAGTTGTCAGGAATGGGTTCCTATCACGTGATCAAAAATTGTAAATGGCGAACACGCATTGAGCAAACTCGATTTGTCGAAACGTCAAAACATCGCACTCGTAACATGGAAATCGCTGTAGGGAATATTTTCCCTTTACTTCAATTCAGTGCGATTTCGGAGTAGGAATATGTAAGTAGTGGGGGTGTGGGGGCGTGCAGCATTTAGGTAAGTATAGTTTTTTTTTATTTTTATTATATTTTCGAAATTTCCAACATCGTTCATATGGTGTTGACCATATGGTGTTCGATGTTTGAAACTTTTGAAAATATAATATAGACCCGTCAGGAATGTGATGATTATATCATTAGCAAAGCAGTTACTGTATAATTAGATCCCAACCCACTACAAAGCATTAAAAAAAATCTTTGTTTTAAAGCTCCAGCAAAATTATCAGAATGATGATGAACATGCAGAAATGTTATCTCAAAGTCCAGTATAAGCAAACAAATGCATATAGCAGATATCATTAGCAAAGAATACTTCAGGAAGTAATCAACAAGTATTTAATGAGATTTAGAGATTATTTATAACATTGCTATGTTTGTATATATGTAAATATGCTAATATACCTCTAAGAAGATGTGTAAAAGTCAAAATGTACTAAACTCATATGTTCTTTGAATTCTTTTGTTCTTTATCTAAATATATAATTTCAGTTTTAATAATCATAATTTTTATCTTAATACAAAATTTCATATGTAATCATATTTATATGTAATGACAAACTTTATCTTGTCTTTTCTTACTTATTGTACACTTTTCTCACTTCTTTTCAGTCTTGGTAGAGTACTATATTCTATCTGTTTTCTTCAGCTGTTTTATATTAAACTCTTGTTTCTACTGGTATGTCCATTAAGCTGTTAAACTGCAGACTTGTCATTACTTAAAAGTGCCTATGACCCAGGTCATGGCCTAAAATATTCTTAGTACTGGTTGACCTACTTGATTGACAAATTGAATAAATAAACAAGAAATCAATCAAATTAAATAAATAAACAAAGAAAATTCTGCAATTATCAATGCATATTGATAGATTAAATGAGTATAACAGATGTGACAGAGAGATATGCAATGTTGAAAATCAATATGAGTGGTTGGGCAGATCAAATGCCTGTATTACCTATAGAAATCCATCTGTATCATCTATATAAAGATGAGCTTGCTTGTGTTCAATGTCTATTGTTTAATGAAGTTAAAGTCATTATTACAGGTCCTGTGAGAGAGACAAGTAATGCTCACAAAAGTTCATGAGTCACATGTAGGCATACTTAAGTGTAAAGAAAGAGTCAGAAATATATTATATGGCCTAAAATGCCTGAGCTAATATAGAAACTTATTCTCAAATGAAACATTCGTACAGCTGTACAAGAAGAGCAGTCAAGGTCATAGGAAGAATCATTTTGTGAAATTTATAGATCTATGGCATAAAGTAGTAGCCAGCTTGCCTCAGGACATAGATAATAATTTTCTAGTTTGTGTAGGCTACTGTTCAAAACTCTTAAAAGTCATGCAGCTGGAAGACACGACTATTCTTACTGCATTTAATGTACTCAAAAGTATTTCCTGAAGACACACTATTCCAGAAGAATGTTTTGACACTAGTCCACAATTTGCAACTCATAAATTCAGTTGTTTTCTCCAATAACTGGGAATTTAAGCACACTAATCCAGTCTAATCAATCCTCACAGTATTAAGGGTAAGTAAAAAATGTAAAAACTATTAAAACATCAGTATGATGGATCATACCCTGACAAAAGGATCATAATGGAGCTCATAAACAAAGATATAGGGGACTTGCAGACATTGGACCCGACCCAGTTTGGCTTTGTCAAGGAAAGATCATGCCTTTTGAACTTGGTCGACTCCTTCGAAACAGTCACCAAGGCCATTGATGAGGGAAAGGCAGTCCATACAGCCTACCTTGACCTTGCAAAGGCTTTCGACACAATACCCCCACTCGGGTATTGTAGAAATACTTACCAGCTTAAATGTAAACCCATATGTCACAAGATGGGTTGCAAACTGGCTTAAGGACAGAACCCACAGGGTTAGAGTTGCTCGCGCTATGTCAGACTCCAAGCCGGTCACAAGTGGTGTCCCACAGGGCTCGGTCCTTGGCCCCCTATTGTTTGGCATCTACTTCTCAGAAGTACAGGCCAACATGGGAGGACTTTGGCTGACAAAGTTTGCAGGCGACTGCAAACTGGGCGCCATAGTGGAAAGTGCATCGGACACGGATATCCTTCAGAAGGGACTCACGGAAACAGATAGCTGGTGCCAGAGCCATGGCCTGAAGTTAAGCGCCAAAAATGTATAGTCATACCCTTCGGGAAAAACAAGGTAACCCCAAGCTACCATATAGGTGGCAATCCACTAAGCACAGAAGAGGTTATCAGGGACCTGGGGACCCAGGTTGACAGTGGCCTTTCTTTTGACACTCACGTTGCTAAAGTGGTTAGAAAGACCTTCTACATTGCCCACCTGATCATGAAGGGATTCACATCCAGATCTAGTGAGGTCATTGTTCCCCTGTACTCTTCACTTAGCAGACCAATGATCGAGTACAATGCCCCATTCGGGATGTATCTCACCCGACATCTGCAGCAATTGGAGAGACCCCAAAAGTTCCTCACCAAAAGGATAAAGGGACTCCAAAATCTGTCATATGCTGCCAGATTGAAGAAACTCCAGCTCTATTCAGTCGCATACCGTCTGCTCAGAGGTGACATGTGCCTTACATACAAGGCCATGTCCAACCCGGAATTAATGGACATGCTCCACCTCAAAAAATCCAAATCCACCAAAACCACTAGAGCAAGCGACTTAAACCTTAGCATGGATATAAATAGGGCGTGCTGGAGGGATAGATTTATCACTCAGAGACTCCCTATGCTGTGGAATAAAATCCCAGTCCATGTGAGGCAGAGCACCTCGCTGACTCTGTTCAAGAGAAATCTAGACCTGTGGATGGGAGATCGTAGGTTTACCCCGGGAATCATCTCTGTGTCACTGCTGGACAGAGGCACAACAAACTAATGGGCACAGTATTTTTTCATATAAGGGGTGGCGTAAGCCACAAAAATTTGGGCTAGGCTTATAAATGCCTTAGGGCAGATAGCCTAGTATAAACCTATGAACCTATGAACCTATGAAAACAGGAAAGGAAACTTCAAAGTTGCTGCTATTTATCATTGGTAGAATACATAAATTGCCACTAGAAGTTATAGGGCCAGTGTTGTCTTAGTTGTTACTAGGAAGCAGACTGAAATCTTATTTGTTGACTACTTACTTGCTATTATAGCCAGAGAGTCGAGGTAATATACTTGACATTAAAAACTGAGAAAAAATGTATAATAACAGAGGCATGAAGAACCTGCCAGATTTAAGAGGGTGGTGGGCAGAGTATATACGCCAACAACAATGAATGCTCTGAATTTGTTGAGTGCAAGTACAAGTAAGACACAAGCTACTTTAATTTCTGAAGCAACAGAGGCTTAACTTGCACAAGACTTATGTGATCAGATGTAGAGAAGCAATTATACACATCTTTATAAAATATAAGATGATTCAAGTAAAGTTCTTTGGAACTTATTCTTCAGAACCAAAGTGGTCTGTTACCGTCTCAAATAAAAAACGTTTCTATATAAATCAAGAAATACATCATGAGACCGAGGTAAAACAGTGTCAGACTATGTGGTCTACCTGAAAAATATGAGGGAGACAATATCATAAACTTTTTAACACCCTGAATCAAAATAATTGTTTAACTTTAAAATGTTTATTTAGAAGAGAAGGATTAGAATTACACACGTTTCAGTAATGCTATGCATTATGTCATTTCTACTATATGGTTTGCTTACACTATACTGAATGATAACTGAATAAGTTGTAGTGTTATCAGCCCCAACTGTATCTATTAGTGGGAAAGAGTGACATTTTGTTACTGACTAAGATAATCTAGAAGGGCCAGGAAATATGAGAAACTAGGAGACGGCATGGAAATAGCAGTTAATATAAGTAATGAATTATCATCCTCCTACATTGTAGTTAAATATTAAAGTTAGGAACTAAAATAAAAATTGGAATATTAAGGCATAATAATTAAAGGCTTGCATCTAAGATAAGTAGACAAAAGTATACTTTTATTTATATGTAAAATTTATTATGCTATGAAGAAATAATAAACTTGGTGAGTTCTATTTGCATAATACATGAATACAGCTTTAGTGGAAGGAAATTTTTTTGTGTAATATTATCAAAAGAATAATGTTAGTGAGTCAGAAATGTATGCACCTTCTGCAGACTCTAAAAATGCTATGTTATGATTAACACTGAGGGGAAGTGAGAACTTACTTTCAAATTGCTCTATTTTGGGGACTCTGAAATGCAGATTACATGAAATAGGATAGAATACCAGAAGACAAATATGAGTGAATGTAACATAGAAGAAAAAAAATGCATCAAAATTATGCCTTCATAGTGAAATATAATAAATATATAAATGCTTACACAATTTACACAGAAAGTTGTATAAAATAGCATCTAGAAAGATCTTGAAGTCTGAAATCTGAAACAAATATAGTTACATAAACCCTAAGGTTCTTTACATATTACATATCACTCAGTTTATCAAGATTATTTGAGCTCACTGATTTCGCAAGTTAGAGCAAGAGTATGCATGTTTTTATTTTTGAATCAGTTATTTAATTTCTGCTGGAGATAAAAGTGGAGTTTCTAAGATATTTGGGATTGGAAGAGTTGAAACTGTTTCAAAATAAATATATTGAAGAATTTAAGTTCATTATAAACCACAGGAGTTTTCTGATCTTGTTAAACAGCAGATTTGTTACAACAAACACAGTAATATGTATGTATTTAAGAATTCATTTATTGAGTAAAATGAGTCCTAGATGTTTTGATATTCATCATACTGAGGATTATGTACAAATATTAGGTATAGTCATTCATATTATTGAAAACCAACATAGAGTTTCTGTCTGAGTCATAATATATATATATATATATATATATATATATATATATATATATATATATATTCTGCCTTTCTTTAATTTCTAAAGGTGGGATTATATTAGTGTTTAAATGAAAAAAAAATCTAGAAATGTTTGGTAGATAATTCTATTAATATTACATAAACTGATATGTATTGCATTATTTATCAGAATACTTACTCCTAGAGATCAATTTAGTTAGATTACTAGTCTTTAAAGTATTGATGAATAAAGTAAGTCTAAATGGTAAAATATGTACTTAAATCTGTAGTCTTTTTAACTAATGTATATTATTCTATCAATCATTTGTAAGTTAAAGTAGCTTCTGGCTAGTTCTTAAAGGGTTCTGACTGGTGGAAAGGTAGTTTGGTAGTTTGTCTACTTGATAGGGAAATTAGGAACTTTGATATCCATGGATGGTAGTGTTTTATTAGTAATATATATGGTTACAATTATATATTTGTTTTTGTGTTTATTACCTATGAATTTTAGTAATTTAGTGTATAGAAATGAAGAATTCAAAACAATATGGAAAACTAAAGTAGTGTTAGAGGCAAACATTAGAGTACTAATCATAGCAACAGTAATTTGGTGAATGAATGAATGTATCATAATATATCTTAGTAAACAAATTTATTCCAAATATAAAGTATGGATAGCTTTAATTTGGTATCTGTTAATGTAAATGTATTAAATAACAGCAACTAAAGAAAGGGATTAATAAAGAATCTAAAAATAAATAGAGGGGACATTATAGTTTTGCAAGAGACAATTTGGTAGATAAAGATGTGCATTATTTAAATAATATAGGCTATGAGGTTTTATTGTCTGCTTCTTTTAATAAAAAAGGGGATGAGCTGCCATACTATGGAAAATGTCTACAGTGTTCCATAGGGTTATAAATCTATTAATAACCCAAAAGGAATGCACACAATTGTAATTCAGTTTAATAGCAAACTCTATACACTAACTAATTTTATGGAATCCATAGAATAGATATAAGATCAGCAAAAACCACTTAAATGTATTACAGGGTCACTGGAAGGGTAGTTTAATATTAGCTGGATAGTTTAACTGCATATCTAGTACTAAAGATACAAGTAAGCAGCAGAAAGCTAAATATTAGCACCACCTAAAGCAAATAAATGGATTAATAATAATAATAATAATAATAATAATTATTATTATTATTATTATTTGATTTAGTAATAAAAGCAAAAGATAAATGTTTATTCTTTTCTCATTATTGTTGTTGCACATTGGACACAAACCCAAACTGAGTGGATTTATGCTTCCATAGATCTATCTGATACAGTTAATTATTTTAAAACTATGCCCTGCCCTTTATCTGATCATAATACATTAAGTATTAATCTAGCAATGGGTTTATAGAAATTGCAAGTTATTTACAGAATTCCAGTATATATATATATATATATATATATATATATATATATATATATATATATATATATATATATATTTATATATAATGACATTTTTAAAAAATAAATAAACGCTACCTTAAATAAAATAGAGGACTTCCTTTTCTTAAATTATAATGACCAATTTAATAAAATTATATTATGGGGACTCTTTATAAAGATAGAATGGGAAGGAGGTCTGGTAACATATTGAAAGAGTGGGGCAAAGAATTATTAAAATTACAAGATGATATACATAAAGCAAGATTTGAACAACAAAGAAATTAGATAATACTGAAATTATTAAAAACTAATGTCAAAATATCAGACATTTTTAACACATAAAATAGAGATAGCTTCAGAAAAATTAAAACTGCAAAGCTATGCAATGACTCAAAAGCATGGCTAATACAAGTAAGATGTTAAGTAAAAAAGATCAAATCAATAATAGTAGAAATCCTCATACTAAAAAGTTTACTTCAGACATAGAGGAAATGCTTAATATTTTTTAAAAAATTGCATGAAGATCTCAAAGATAAAAATATTAATGTAGATGTTTAAAAATTTTATAAGTATTTACAGAAGAATATTACTAATGAATGAAATGACCAGCAAATTGCAGTATTAAATAACCAATTACCTTAACTGAAATTAAAGATGTATTTAAGATGAAGAAAGACAAAACAGACAAAGCCCCACGACTAGATGCTTTGAGTGTGGAATTATATATAATCTACTCCCATTAAATGTTTTAGAATTACTGGAAAAAGTCTACATGATAATGCTGAATGATAAAAGAATCCCTCCTTAATGGAAATTCTCTGTAATTATGTCTATACTTCAGCAAGGAAAGTATAGAAATTTAGTTTTGTCATATTTACCTATTTCTTTACTAAATATAGATTATTAAATATTTACTTACATTTTTGCTATAAGATAAAGATATATAGTAGACAAATTAATTAAAAAGGATCAAGTGTGATTTATTGTCAATATATTAACTTATGATAATATTAAAAGGGTAGTGTTGGATTTAGCAGGTGATTTAAATAAAAAAATTGGCCTTAATTAGCCTGGATATTGAAAGAGCTTTAGAGTCTGTTGATTGGAACTATTTGTTCAAAACCTTAGAAGCATTCATATTTCCAGAACAATTTATAGGAATATTAAGTAATTTATATAGGGTTTACCTTAAACAAAGGTACGAAACAAGGATGTTTATTGTCACCTTTATTATCTGTATTAGTCATTGAACCCTTAGCTAATGGCATAAGAAGTAATGATAAAAATGATGGTTTTTACTTAAATAACAATTTTCAATCTAAAATACAGCTTTTTGCACATGATGGTTTATTAACTATAGGGAAATATTGCGCCTTTTGGCTTTTCCCGGTTAGGGGTCACCACAGCGGAACTCCGGTTCGCTAATGATTGGTAGTTGATTTTTATGTGCCGAGTTACCAGCCCTGATGCACAACCTTCAACGAAGGTATGCCCATTCACACATGTCTCCATACAGAAGACGCTCTAGCTGAGAATCAAACCGGACAGCGTCTTACTGTCAGGCGACAATGCTACCACAGCACCACCACCGCGGACAACTATAGGGAAATATAATTAACTCAATTGAAGAAATAATGAAGAAATTGAAAAGTTTCAAGAAATGCCATTACTAAAGTTTAATAATAAGACTGAAACTTTAGTGATGAATCATCAATTAGATAGTAAGTTAAAAAATAAATATAAATATAAATATAATTGAGAAAGGTAAGAGTTTATATTTAGAAATAAAAAATTAACAAGATGTTAGTAAGATTATCAAACACAGTTTTGAAAAAAAAATAACTGAAGAAGTGTCACTCCTTATTAAAATGGAATGAGTGTTTTTTACTTTTGAAGATAGGTTAGTTCTTATTAAAATTATTATATTACCTACAATTATTTACATATTTTATCCAACAGCTTTAATACCTGATAAAAATCATTAAAGAAAATGGAAAAATATTAATTTTATTCTTAAGGTGTCCTAAAAAAGCCAAGAATTCTTTATAGAAATCACATTAGACTCTGGGAGTATTGTGGTATCAGCTTTCCTGATGTGGAATCATATTTCATTGCAGCAAATTTTAATTCAATGGAAAACCATTCAAGAACAGATTATATTAAATTCATATAGGTTTATTAAACGCGATAAATTGGAACTATTTAACAATTCCTTCATCTGATTAATAAAACATATTTTAAAAGAAAATTTATTTAAATTCTAAAGTTCCTTATATGAAATTAATCTTAAAACAGTTAAGAAATATATTTATAAAATTTCATTAATTTCAAAATTTCTTCCATTTGACGAATAAGCTTGCCATCTTTTTCGGTGTCTTGGCACACATCAACAATCTGCAGGATGTTGTGGTTTGCAAGTTCCAAGGCTCCAATACTGATATGCACATAATCTATCAAAAATCTACAGCCAGTTCTCTAACCTCTCTTGGCCAAGTTGCACTCCACATCAGGGACTGCCTGTCTGGTCTTATCTGTTCAACAATTTTCTGTATCTGAGGTTCAAAACCCATATCAAGCATTCGGTCAGCTTTATCCAGCGCTAAATATTTGCACCTTCTTAGTTTAGTTTTTCCAACTTCAAGGAAATCTATCAGTCTACCGGGAGTTGCAATGCAGATTTCTACACCTCTTTCCAAGTCTCTGAGCTGAGGCCCCTTTAGAGCTCCTCCATGAATGCATGTAAACTTCAGTCCGGATGCTCTTCCATATTCTGCAGCCACTTGCTGCACCTATTGGGCCAGTTCTCTGATTGGTGCCAGCACCAGACAAATAGGGCCATCTCCACATGTCTTTATTTATTTATTTACATTTGTTGACCGGGAAAATCCGACTGGACACAGGTCCTTTTTCAGCAGAGGCCCGGGGAGAAAAGCTCCACAATAAAACAACAATTAAAAACAACAATTAATTACAAGCGGCAAGAAGTATAGGCAGGTTTTGTTTAATAATGGTAGTAAACAGTTATGGAGTTGGAGAAGAGAGCTTTTCCAGCAGAGTTCCTGGTTCTAGTTACCTGTAATTGATTTTTGTTGCTGGTGAGTAGTGGTCTGGTGATATGATAGGGTTGGAGTAGATTTTGGAGGGAGGGGACTTTTAGAGGATGATTTAGCAGTTTGTGGGAGAGTGAGAGGTGGTATCATTGAAGGAGGTGAAGGAGTTCTAGCCAGCCTAGCTCAATAAGTGATTTTGTTTGCAAAAGGACTGGTGGGGCTGGCAACCCCCTAACTCCCAGTTTCCATCTTTAGAAAATTACTAGGTGCAGGGTGGATAAGGGATGGCAACCCCCCCACAAATGGAATCAATAATCTATCTATCTATCTATCTATCTATCTATCTATCTATCTATCTATCTATCTATGCATCTATCTCTCTATCTATCTATCTATCTAGCTATCTATCTATTCATGTTGGTGGTTACTAAGAAACAGGAAACTCTGCTTATATAAAAACACCACTGTGATTCTAGACCAGCACTTATGCTGGGTCCTGTGTTTTCCACAGCTGCTACTTCAAGATGAAGTTTATTAGTCACTTCTGTTTGGATACAGGGATAAAGCTCTGACTACGGCAAATGTGACCTGAGCTGGATTAGTGACTCAGGCAGCTGTTGGATCTGGTGTGGGGGAAAAACAGTGACATGGCTTGCTGGCTTGATATCCCTAGGGAGGGTGTACAGTCCCACTGTTTAATACATGGTGGAAACCAGTGACACCTGGATGTGGTAGCTTCAAAGTGTAGAGGACTATCCTGATTGTTACATCACTTGTGTTAGCTGGCAACACACCCTCACTGGATGCTTATTGCATGCTGCACCCTAAGCATATTACTAAGCATGAAGTGGTTGCTGATATCAATGTTGTGAACTGGTCTTCCCTCTACCAAAATGACTACTCTACTGCTGCCTTAGAGATTTTTCACTCTAACAAGATAGTAGCATAAAAAACACATTTCTCTACATGCCAAAAAAACAAAAACAAACTTATGTTGTTTATCCCCAAAAGAAACACATCTTTCAACAAATTAAGACTTTAATATTCTTTCATCAAATTCCACAATACATGAAGTAGTATCTAGTACTAAACTGTTAGGTGTGATAATTGACGAAGACCTAAAATTCAACCTTCATATCCAGTCCAACATAAATAAAACTCATAAAAAACTAGGATTATTATACAGGCATAAGAGATTTCTTTTCTTGCCAAGTAAAGAAGCATTAGCACTCTCATATTTACTACCCTCCTTAACCTATGGTGCACCTCTACTAATCAACTTGCATTCTCCTTCAAAAATAAAACTAGAATCCTGTTACAATAAAATCACCAAATTTGCTACAAATAGCCACCACTCTTCCCATCGTTGTACTGCATTAAGAAAACTTCAGTGGCTTGAATTCTCACACTGCTTGCTAGTCCTTCAGCCTACTACCACTCATAAACTAATTCACAAACCACAAGACTGCCCAGCTGTCAGCTTTTTGCTCACCATCTAAATCCCCCTTTAGACCACTACGGTCAGAACAACAACACTTACTCCACATTCATAAACCTAACTTAGCAGTAGGTAAGCTTCTATACTCCTTGGATCATAGCTAAACTTTGGAATAACCTTTCCTCTTCTCTACGCAGTGAACACTCCCCTCCTAGTTTCAAAACCACTCTACAAAAATGCCTTTCCTCAAAATGGATTTGTAATTGCTCCTCCAAACCTCCTACTCTTCACTATCCCATCACCTGATGTCTTTTCTCTCCAGAACTACTCCTGCTTATATACTAGCCCCACTCTCTATTTCACTCTTCTCTCTCCCTTCTTATGTTTCACCTCAGCCTACCTACATAATAGTAATCCTTTGTAGTGAATATTCCCTTCAGGGAATCCCTGTTCACAAATATAACCATCTGCAGACTAAATTTTTTTTCTATGACACATTGTAACCCTTCTGTACTCAATTATACTTTATTGTGATAATTTACTAAAAATGACACAGACGTTTGAGACTTATGTTTATTTTTGCAACCAGTGAATTAAGTCTTATCTTAAGCTGTTCATATGATACTTCAGAATTTGTTACTCTGTATCTTGTATGTGTTATGCTACTCTGTATTTTTTGTATTCTATTGTTTTGTGATAGTAGAGCTTTCCTCCCCGGGCCTCCACTGAAAATGGACTCATTCTGGCCCAGTGGACTTTTCCAGTAAACAGACATCAATAAAATAATAATAAAAATTTCCCAACAACGAAAAGGCTGTTAAATGAGCAATCTTTTTTGGTTACACTCAAACATAAAGAAACTAACTAATGACAGGGAAAAGGCCTGGATTACATTAAAACCATCTTACAAAAACACAGGGCCACCAAATCTTCCTGGAAAAAGGCACAAATGCAAACAAGAAACTAAAAAAGTCAAGTCCTCTCACTGCTGTACCAACCTACTGAGAACCATACTACAGTTTGCAAAGTAATCAAAAGCATTGGCTACGTTGACAGCAATTAAGCTAACAGCAGTACTATTATGGAAAACAATAGTGGCCTTCATGTCATTAATAAGGACCCAATACCTTGTCCAGAATGTTCAACCAAAGAGTTACTCCCCCAATTGGTAACAGCATATGGACTGACACAGATAATTCTGCATCTTGTGCCCCTATACCTTCCACAATCAGTTTCTCCATTTCATCAGACAAGATCCCTCTATTTTACTTTAGAGGCATCTCAACAGTCTGTCAGAAAAATACTTGCAAAACTGAAATACAATCTAGATCCTGCATCATTCATATTGCATTCTTAAAAATGTATGCCAAAAACTCTTCAAGCCACTTTTCCACATGTAAAACCGCAGGCAGAAATCCATCCCAATTACAATATTCACTTATAATACCTATTCACAAAATTCCCTTTCTTTTCTCCCCTCATGAATTCTATTCTATATCCATCCTTTACTCAGTGGAGGGGTGAAAAGGGCAGTCACTCATTGTGCAAGGTGTTAGGGGGCATGATCAGGAGATGCTTATCATTATTACAGTACTGGTATTCAGAAATGCCGGTAGAGAAATTAATTTCAGTGTTGCTTTTCTGCAATGCTGAAGTTCTTCAGTACCTAGGGTGTAGTATAAGCAGATGCCCTTTTTTGCTCCTCATCTTACATTTGAGGGGTGTCAGATTGATAATGGTACCAGGGGCTAGATCTGACTCTGCCCAATTATTAAGGCATTAAAAAGTTATTTATGACCATGTCTATGAACACCTAAGCAAATGAAGCCTTCTAAGTGACTCACAGCCCAGCATTCATAATGGATACAATACTTTAGCAGCCATATACACTGTAACAGATAAAACATATGCATCAGTGGTAAAGGAATGGTTAACAGGAGCCATTTCTATTGATATATGCAGGGTCTTTGAAAATGCAGATCATTTAGTTTTATGAAAAAAAAATGCTGTTTAGTCTAGGAATCAGAAACAACACTATAAACTGGTTTGAAAATGATCAAACAGAACCTTTATGTTACAAAAGGGCAACTTGTATACTAGCACAGACACATTCTCCATCAGTGTCCTTTAGTGATCAATCTCCCTGTTATAAAGGGCAAAACCAAGTACATCCCTTCCTCAACATTATTTTCTATGTTGATGACATCATTTTGCACAGAACTGGTCCATCCTCAGCATCTGTGCAATCTGCTGTACAAAAAGGATCTCTCTTCTCTCTGCTGTTGGTTCAATAGCAAGTGCCTAACTCTAAATGTCTCTAAAGTAACAACTGTTTTTTGGCATCCAACAGAAGATGGGAACACCCCACCTTCTATTCATCCTTACAATCAGAAATGGCACAGTCTCTTATATGGACATTGAAGAATTCTTCAGACTTATACTAGATCGGGCTCTGCCACTCAAAATCCATATTGATTCCACTGTCTCAAAAGTATCAACCTAGTTTAAAGCTGCCTACTCCATCTTCAATTACCTTCTAAAGGAGGCCAGGCAAACATTAGCTAAAAATATCTTCATACCCAGACTTGCATATGCCCTCCAGTTAATTTTCATCCTTCTACAACACTGACAGAATCCACACTACAGTTAATGCTATTTGTCGATTTATCATCTTGTCCCCCTCAACTACAGCATCACTGCAAACCAATGCAAACAGATAACTGTCTCCCAGCAGCAGTCCACTCCATCCTTTTGTCATCCTCCTTAACATTTAAAAATCTGAGCAACTGATACCACCCCTGTCTTAAAAATAAATTATAAATCAAAACCTCCAGATTGCTATGATTGCAATTATACTGGTTTGAGTGTTTTTAGTCAATGAACGAACAGTAACCCATAGTAATTCGACTTTGGGATAAAGCCCACTTTTAGATTGTTTGCATTGGTTGCTCTTATCAAATGATAATTTGAATACATTTATTAAGGGGTGTGTAATTTTTCTGCTGAAGTTCTTGCTGATAAATTAAAGAGAACAAAAGCACTAAGAGTCTTCGTGGTTTCTTCTCAGCCATACTTAGCCATTTTTTCTGTTTTTTTTTTCAGAAATGGAGAACTGTGATAATCAGCTCAGCAACAAAGGGATTATCCACTACTGATCCAGGAAACTATAGACCTATAAGCCTCACCAGCCTTATATGCAAAGCAATGGAGCATATCATTATGGAACTTATTAACAAGAACATAGGACCTCTACAGGCCTTGGAGCAAAGCCAGTTTGGGTTTGTTAAAGGCTGATCCTGCTTCTTAACCTAGTGGACTGATTGAGCAAATCACTGTTGCATTAGACTCAGGCAAATCAGTTCACATTGCCTACATGGACCTGGTGAAGCCCTTTCATACTATCACACATTATCGATAAGCTAATTAAAATGAATGTAAAACCCCATGTGGCCCACTGGATAGCAAACTGGCTAATGTTCAGAACCTAGTTTATTGATGTGTGAGACATGCTCTATTCAAAAAGAGTAGCTACCAGTGGTGTCCCCCAGGGGTAATTTCTAGGACCACTTTTCTATGATAGTTACTTCTCTGATGTCTCTCATTAACTCTCCATTCTTCAGTAGAGACTGACAAGCACTAATATGTGCTGCCTGGACCATGTCCTAAAACTAAATTCCAAGGAATGCAGCACTGTGCCCTTTGGCAAAATTGGGCACCCATGCACCTACCACATAGGTGACACCCCTTTGAAAGTTGAAAGTTGTCACTAGGGACATAGGCACTTTCATTGACAATGAACTATCCTTTGATCATCATATAACTACCGTTGGTAGGAAATGATTTTACTTTGCCAGACTAATCACCAGGGCTATTTCTTCCAGCTGTAATGATGTTATCATCCTTTTCTTTTCCTCCTTTATCAGGCCCATAGTAGGGTATATGGCCCCTTTGATATATACTTGTCTAATGATATGACCCAGCTTGAGAGTCCTCAGCATTTCCTCACTAATATAATTAAGGGTGTGTCTTCCATGAGCTACCCAGCTGCCTTAAAGTGCGCTCTTTTCTGTTTCCTCCATACTATTTGAGAGGCGACCTCTGTCTAACCTACAGAGCCTCAAAGGATCCAGTTCTATGTGATCTCATGCTCAGTTACAAAGCTAATAACACCCTAAAAACCCATTTAAGAGATCTTAACTTCCACTAAAATATAACTAGGATCTGCTGGTAAGATAGTTATATATCCTACAGAATGCCTAATTTTCTCCCTATTCTCAGAGTCTCTATGATCTCTGAGTTGGTAAATATATATAAAATAACACACACACACACATATATATATATATATATATATATATATATATATATATATATACATATATATATAAATATATAAAATACCTCCTAGTTTCAAAACCACTCTACAAAATGCCTTTCCTCAAAATGGATTTGTAATTGCTCCTCCAAACCTCCTACTCTTCACTATCCCATCACCTGATGTCTTTTCTCTCCAGAACTACTCCTGCTTATATACTAGCCCCACTCTCTATTTCACTCTTCTCTATCCCTTCTTATGTTTCACCTCAGCCTACCTACCTAATAGTAATCCTTTGTAGTGAATATTCCCTTCAGGGAATCCCTGTTCTAAATATAACCATCTGCAGACTAAATTTTTTTCTATGACACATTGTAACCCTTCTGTACTCAATTATACTTTATTGTGATAATTTACTAAAAATGACACAGACGTTTGAGACTTATGTTTATTTTACCAGTGAATTAAGTCTTATCTTAAGCTGTTCATATGATACTTCAGAATTTGTTACTCTGTATCTTGTATGTGTTATGCTACTCTGTATTTTTTGTATTCTATTGTTTTGTGATAGTAGAGCTTTCCTCCCCGGGCCTCCACTGAAAATGGGCTCATTCTGGCCCAGTGGACTTTTCCAGTAAACATACATCAATAAAATAATAATAAAAATTTCCCAACAACGAAAAGGCAGTTAAATGAGCAATCTTTTTTGGTTACACTCAAACATAAAGAAACTAACTAATGACAGGGAAAAGGCCTGGATTACATTAAAACCATCTTACAAAAACACAGGGCCACCAAATCTTCCTAGAAAAAGGCACAAATGCAAACAAGAAACTAAAAAAAGTCAAGTCCTCTCACTGCTGTACCAACCTACTGAGAACCATACTACAGTTTGCAAAGTAATCAAAAGCATTGGCTACGTTGACAGCAATTAAGCTAACAGCAGTACTATTATGGAAAACAATAGTGGCCTTCATGTCATTAATAAGGACCCAATAACTTGTCCAGAATGTTCAACCAAAGAGTTACTCCCCCAATTGGTAACAGCATATGGACTGACACAGATAATTCTGCATCTTGTGCCCCTATACCTTCCACAATCAGTTTCTCCATTTCATCAGACAAGATCCCTCTATTTTACTTTAGAGGCATCTCAACAGTCTGTCAGAAAAATACTTGCAAAACTGAAATACAATCTAGATCCTGCATCATTCATACTGCATTCTTAAAAATGTATGCCAAAAACTCTTCAAGCCACTTTTCCACATGTAAAACCTCAGGCAGAAATCCATCCCAATTACAATATTCACTTATAATACCTATTCCCAAAATTCCCTTTCTTTTCTACCCTCATGAATTCTATTCTATATCCATCCTCTACTCAGTGGAGGGGTGAAAAGGGCAGTCACTCATTGTGCAAGGTGTTAGGGGGCATGATCAGGAGATGCTTATCATTATTACAGTACTGGTATTCAGAAATGCCGGTACAGAAATTAATTTCAGTGTTGCTTTTCTGCAATGCTGAAGTTCTTCAGTACCTAGGGTGTAGTATAAGCAGATGCCCTTTTTTGCTCCTCATCTTACATTTGAGGGGTGTCAGATTGGATAATGGTACCAGGGGCTAGATCTGACTCTGCCCAATTATTAAGGCATTAAAAAGTTATTTATGACCATGTCTATGAACACCTAAGCAAATGAAGCCTTCTAAGTGACTCACAGCCCAGCATTCATAATGGATACAATACTTTAGCAGCCATATACACTGTAACAGATAAAACATATGCATCAGTGGTAAAGGAATGGTTAACAGGAGCCATTTCTATTGATATATGCAGGGTCTTTGAAAATGTAGATCATTTAGTTTTATGAAAAAAATGCTGTTTAGTCTAGGAATCAGAAACAACACTATAAACTGGTTTGAAAATGATCAAACAGAACCTTTATGTTACAAAAGACAACTTGTATACTAGCACAGACACATTCTCCATCAGTGTGCTTTAGAGATCAATCTCCCTGTAATAAATGGCAAAACCAAGTACATCCTTCTCAACATTATTTTCTATGTTGATGACATCATTTTGCACAGAACTGGTCCATCCTCAGCATCTGTGCAATCTGCTGCACAAAAAGGATCTCTCTTCTCTCTGCTGTTGGTTCAATAGCACGTGCCTAACTCTAAATGTCTCTAAAGTAACAACTGTTTTTTGGCATCCAACAGAAGATGGGAACACCCCACCTTCTATTCATCCTTACAATCAGAAATGGCACAGTCTCTTATATGGACATTGAAGAATTCTTCAGACTTATACTAGATCGGGCTCTGCCACTCAAAATCCATATTGATTCCACTGTCTCAAAAGTATCAACCTAGTTTAAAGCTGCCTACTCCATCTTCAATTACCTTCTAAAGGAGGCCAGGCAGGCATTAGCTAAAAATATCTTCATACCCAGACTTGCATATGCCCTCCTGTTAATTTTCATCCTTCTACAACACTGACAGAATCCACACTACAGTTAATGCTATTTGTCGATTTATCATCTTGTCCCCCTCAACTACAGCATCACTGCAAACCAATGCAAACAGATAACTGTCTCCCAGCAGCAGTCAACTCCATCCTTTTGTCATCCTCCATAACATTTAAAATCAGAGCAACTGATACCACCCCTGTCTTAAAAATAAATTATAAATCAAAACCTCCAGATTGCTATGATTGCAATTATACTGGTTTGAGTGTTTTTAGTCAATGAACGAACAGTAACCCATAGTAATTCGACTTTGGGATAAAGCCCACTTTTAGATTGTTTGCATTGGTTGCTCTTATCAAATGACAATTTGAATACATTTATTAAGGGGTGTGTAATTTTTCTGCTGAAGTTCTTGCTGATAAATTAAAGAGAACAAAAGCACTAAGAGTCTTCATGGTTTCTTCTCAGCCATACTTAGCCATTTTTTCTGTTTTTTTTCAGAAATGGAGAACTGTGATAATCAGCTCAGCAACAAAGGGATTATCCGCTACTGATCCAGGAAACTATAGACCTATAAGCCTCACCAGCCTTATATGCAAAGCAATGGAGCATATCATTATGGAACTTATTAACAAGAACATAGGACCTCTACAGGCCTTGGAGCAAAGCCAGTTTGGGTTTGTTAAAGGCTGATCCTGCTTCTTAACCTAGTGGACTGATTGAGCAAATCACTGTTGCATTAGACTCAGGCAAATCAGTTCACACTGCCTACATGGACCTGGTGAAGCCCTTTCATACCATCACACATTATCGATAAGCTAATTAAAATGAATGTAAAACCCCATGTGGCCCACTGGATAGCAAACTGGCTAATGTTCAGAACCTAGTTTATTGATGTGTGAGACATGCTCTATTCAAAAAGAGTAGCTACCAGTGGTGTCCCCCAGGGGTAATTTCTAGGACCACTTTTCTATGATAGTTACTTCTCTGATGTCACTCATTAACTCTCCATTCTTCAGTAGAGACTGACAAGCACCAATATGTGCTGCCTGGACCATGTCCTAAAACTAAATTCTAAGAAATGCAGCACTGTGCCCTTTGGCAAAATTGGGCACCCATGTACCTACCACATAGGTGACACCCCTTTGAAAGTTGAAAGTTGTCACTAGGGACATAGGCACTTTCATTGACAATGAACTATCTTTTGATCATCATATAACTACCGTTGGTAGGAAATCATTTTACTTTGCCAGACTAATCACCAGGGCTATTTCTTCCAGCTGTAATGATGTTATCATCCTTGTCTTTTCCTCCTTTATCAGGCCCATAGTAGGGTATATGGCCCCTTTGGTATGTACTTGTCTAATGATATGACCCAGCTTGAGAGTCCTCAGCATTTCCTCACTAATATAATTAAGGGTGTGTCTTCCATGAGCTACCCAGCTGCCTTAAAGTGCGCTCTTTTCTGTTTCCTACATACTATTTGAAAGGCGACCTCTGTCTAACCTACAGAGCCTCAAAGGATCCAGTTCTATGTGATCTCATGCTCAGCTACAAAGCTAATAACACCCTAAACACCCATTTAAGAGATCTTAACTTCCACTAAAATATAACTAGGATCTGCTGGTAAGATAGTTATATATCCTACAGAATGCCTCATTTTCTCCCTATTCTCAGAGTCTCTATGATCTCTGAGTTGGTAAATATATATAAAATAACACACACACACACATATATATATATATATATATATATATATATATATATATATATATATATAAAATATATAAAATATAAAGAAAGAGAGTGAGAGTGTTTGGAGGTGCACGGCTTGACCACGTTTGGGGGATGAAATGTCAAAAAAATGTTTGTTGTGTTTTGAACCATTCCTGCTTTGGCTAGTGACCTCCAAAGCTCTTCATTCTCTTGGGGTAGAATAATTACAAATTAACCAAACAAGATGAGATTATTCATAGTGGATCCAAGACAGATGGGTGCAAAAACTCTCCCAATATATGAATGTTTCTTATACAGCACTACATGCAGTTTAATCCTGCATCAAGACCCCCTTGCAGCTATCTCTTTGTATTGCACATCTGTCTCCTGGTGCTGATGGTTCCACTTAATTTTACTTGACATGTGTTCCTTCCTGAATTTTATCCAAGAAAGGTGATCTTTTTTCCCTGAAAATAAAAGCTTTTTTCTATGCAGAAGTAACTCTGAAGATGCAATCTCAGATACCTTTTCGCTGATATTTTTAAAGTCTTTTTAAAACTTAAACTGTTACCACGCTGACAATGCACAAGCCAGTGCATTTCTTTGTGCCGTTCCCAAGCCCGGATAAATAGGGAGGGTTATGTCAGGAAGGGCATCCAGTGTAAAACTTTTGCCAAATGACATATGTGGACAACAATACAGATTTCCATACCAGATCGGCCAAGGCCTAGGTTAACAGTGACTGCCATCAGTACTGTTAGCCAACAGGGTGTTGGTAGAAATTGGGCTACTGCTGGCCAAAGGAGAAAGAGAAGAAGAAGAAGGAGAAGAGGGGGAAGGCATGCCCAAAGGCAGGAAGAGAGAAGGAAGGTTAGGAGTGTGGTAGTGAGGGTAGGAACTTTGAATGTTGGCAGTATGACTGGTATAGGGAGAGAGCTAGCTGACATGATGGAGAGAAGGAAGGTTGATATATTGTGCGTGCAAGAGACCAGATGGAAGGGGAGTAAGGCCAGGTATATTGGAGGTGGGTTCAAATTGTTCCATCATGGTGTGGATGGGAAGATAAATGGGGTAGGGGTTATCCTGAAGGAATAGTATGCAAAGAGTATTTTGGGTGAAAAGAGTGTTGGATAGAGTGATGTTTATGAAGCTGGAAATTGATGGCATGATGATGAATGTTGTTGGTGCATATGCTCTGCAAGCTGGGTGTGCGATGGATGAGAAATAAGAATTTTTGAGTGAGTTGGATGAAGTGGTGGTGAGTGTACCCAAAGGTGAGAGAGTGGTGACTGGAGCACATTTCAATGGTCATGTTACTGAAGGTAACTGAGGGGATGAAGAAGTGATGGGTAGGTATGGTGTTAAGGAAAGGAATGCAGAAGGTGAGATGGTAGTGGATTTTGCAAAAAGGATGGACATGGCTGTGGTGAATACGTATTTTAAAAAGAGAGAGGAGCATAGGGTGATGTACAAGAGTGAAGGAAGATGCACACAGTTGGATTATATCCTATGCAGGAGGGCCAGCTTGAAGGAGTTTAGAGACTGTAAAGTGGTGACAGGGGAAATTGTAGTTAGGCAGCATAGGATGGTGGTCTGTAGGATGACGTTGGTGATCAAGAAGAGGAGGACGAGTGTGAGGGCAGTGCCAAAGATCAAATGGTGGAAGTTGAAAAAGGGTGATTATGAGGTGGAGTTCAGGGAACAGTTAAGACAGGCACTGGGTGGCAGTGAAGAGTTACCGAATAGCTGGGTAGCTACAGCAGGGCTGATAAGGGAGACAGCTAGAAAGGTGTTTGGTGTGACATCTGGACAGAGGAAGGAGGACAAGGAGACCTGGTGGTGGAACAAGGAAGTACAGGAGAGTATACAGAGAAAGAGGTTTGTGAAGAAGAAGTGGGATTGTCAGAGAGATGAAGAAAGTAGACAGAAGTATAAGGAGATGAGGCATATGACAAAGAGAGAGATGGCTAAGGATAAGGTGTATGAAGAGTTGTATGAAAGGTTGGACACTAATGAGGAGAAAAGGACCTGTACCGATTGGCTAGAAAGAGGGACCGAGCTAGTAAAGATGTGCAGTAGGTAAGGGTGATAAAGGCTAGTGAGGGAAACATACTCACAAGTGAGGAGAGTGTGCTGAGGAGATGAAAAGAGTACTTTGAAGGGCTGATGAATGAAGAGAATGAGAGGGAGAGAAAGTTGGATGATATGGGGATAGTGAATCAGGAAGTGCAGTGGATAAGCAAGGAGGAAGTAAGGACAGCTATGAAGAGGATGAAGAATGGAAAGGTTGTTGGTCCAAATTACATACCTGTGGAAGCATAGAGGTGTTTAGGAGAGATAGCAGTGGAGATTTTAACCAGATTGTTTAATGAAATCTTGGAAAGTGAGTGGATGACTGAGGAGTGGAGAAGAAGTGTTTTGGTACTGATTTTTATGAATAAGGGTGATCTGCAGACCTGTAGTAACCACAGAAGGGCAAAACTGAACAGTCACAGCATGAAGATAAGGGAAAGCATAGTGGAAGCTAGGTTAAAAAGGGAGGTGATGATTAGTGAGCAGCATGCCAGGAAAGAGCACTACAGATGCGATGTTTGCTCTGAGGGTGTTGATGGAGAAGTATAGAGAAGGTCAGAAGGAGTTGGATTGTGTCTTTGTGGACTTAGCAGAGAATTATGTAAGAGTGGTACAGGATGTGTATGAGGGTAGTGTGACAGTGGTGAGGTCTGCAATAGGAGTGACAGATGCATTTAAGCTGGAGGTGGGATAATTAAGGATCGGCTCTGAGCCCTTTCTTGTTGCAATGATGATGGACAGGTTGACAGATGGGATCAGATAGGAGCCCCTGTGGACTATGATGTTTGCTGATGACATTGTGATCTGTACTGAGAGTAGGGACGAGGTTGATGAGACCCTGAAGAGGTGGAGATATGCTCTAGAAAGGAAAGGAATGAAGGTCAGCAGGACTAAGACAGAATATATATGTGTGAATGAGAGGGAGGCTAGAGGAATGGTGAGGATGCAGGGAGTAGAGTTGGCAAAGGTGAATGAATTTAAATACCTGGGATCAACAGTTCAGAGTAATGGTGAGTGCGGGAGGGAGGTGAAAAAGAGAGTACAGGCAGGGTGAAGTAGGTGGAGAAGAGTGTCAGGAGTTATTTGTGACAGATGAGTACCAGTAAGAGTGAAAAAGGTCTACAAGAAGGTAGTGAGACCAGCTATGTTATGTGGGTTGGAGATGGTGGCATTGACAAAAAGGCAGGAGTCACACCTGGAGGTGGCAGAGTTAAAGATGTTAAGATTTGCATTGGTTGTGATGAGTATGGACAGGATTAGGAATCAGTATATTAGAGGATCAGCTCAGGTTGGACGGTTTGGAGACAAAGCCAGAGAGGCAAGATTGCATTGGTTGAGACATGTTCTTTGGAGGGATGCAGAGTATATTGGGAAAAGGATGCTAAGGATGGAGATGCCAGGTAATAGGAAAACAGGAAGGCCTAAGACAAGTTTTATGGATGTGGTGAGAGAGGACAGGCAGTGACTGGTGTGACAGAGCAAGATGGAGAGGACAGGAAGAAATGGAACCAGATGACCTGCTGTGGTGCTCCCTAACAGGAACAGCCAAAAGAAGAAGAAGAAGAAACTGTTACCATCCTACATTTTAACTGAACTCAAAATGTTCTCATACCTCTTGAAAAAGAATATCACCTGCAGTATTCGTAGAACAGGATATGAGGTAGGTCATAAAGACACACATATATACAAATGTTAGATCAGTTATATTATAAGGGAAAGCAGCATTTTACAAAAATGTCACGTGTTTCTTTAAACAGAAGGTCCAACATTGTATTTATCCCTCTTTAGAGCACCAAAGGAATGCCTGATGTAAACTTGCTGCAGTACTGCTGCACAATTAATTATAGGTTAGAAACATTGTTCCAGATTAATACACGCCTACACTTCATGCTGTCTGGTATTCATTAAACAGCTCTATGTACTGCCCCACCTTCAAAACAAGGGTAAGTGGCAGAATATGTTAATGAGCCATAAATGGGATAAATACATGCTAATGAAGAATTCAACATGACAGAGTGATTCAGAAATGTGTAAAAGGTGTGTGTACACACTGTGCTCCCTCTTGGACTTAATTCCGATATTCTTTGGAATACAGCCATCAACACACACACTTATAGGAAAATGTTAGGGATCGTTACTGCGATTAACCTGTATGTGTAACAGGCTTTAATACAAGATGCTGCTGCCTTATCTCGACCTAGAAGAAGAAGGGTCTTCAGACCTCATCTGTTTTATCACAAACTTCATGATACAGAAATTGTAGGTGCAAAATTGCACCAATATATGAATGTTTCTTATACCGCACTATATGTAGCATCTGCCACCCTCACCTGAGGCCTCAGGAAATCATGGAGTACTCATCCCAATAGAAACCAAGATATGTGTATCTTTATATATACTAGCTACAGGCACTTTTCAGAGACCCACAGGGGACATATTAGGGGTGTCACAGACCTCAGCCTCCAAAATATTACATCACTTTCTAAATGCAATGCTACAACATGCAAAGGATCATATATGGCTTCCACATAAACAAGGCAAGAGAGCTACAAACATGTAAAACTTCTATGACATAGCACAGTTCCCTGAGGTTTTGGGTCCACACACTGAAACAAAAGCCCCACATGGTGAACAGGGAAGAAGGTACATCAACAGGAAAGGATACATTCTGTCAGCTGTTAGGTGGTCTGTAATGCCCAAGGGATCATATACAATGCATGTGCAGGTAACCCTAGTATTTTTCATGACTCACGCATATGGCATACCTGTGACCTGTTTGTAACATTTGCTAGGGGTGACTTTAAATAAGGGCATCTAGTGAAGTATGTAGGTTATGCACTGGAGTCTTGGCACATGACTCCCATGTGAAACCCATGGATCCAGTTCTATGTGATCTCATGCTCAGCTACAAAGCTAATAACACCCTAAACACCCATTTAAGAGATCTTAACTTCCACTAAAATATAACTAGGATCTGCTGGTAAGATAGTTATATATCCTACAGAATGCCTCATTTTCTCCCTATTCTCAGAGTCTCTATGATCTCTGAGTTGGTAAATATATATAAAATAGCATATATATATATATATATATATATATATATATATATATATATATATAAAATATATAAAATATAAAGAAAGAGAGTGAGAGTGTTTGGAGGTGCACGGCTTGACCACGTTTGGGGGATGAAATGTCAAAAAAATGTTTGTTGTGTTTTGAACCATTCCTGCTTTGGCTAGTGACCTCCAAAGCTGTTCATTCTCTTGGGGTAGAATAATTACAAATTAACCAAACAAGATGAGATTATTCATAGTGGATCCAAGACAGATGGGTGCAAAAACTCTCCCAATATATGAATGTTTCTTATACAGCACTACATGCAGTTTAATCCTGCATCAAGACCCCCTTGCAGCTATCTCTTTGTATTGCACATCTGTCTCCTGGTGCTGATGGTTCCACTTAATTTTACTTAACGTGTTCCTTCCTGAATTTTATCCAATAAAGGTGATCTTTTTTCCCTGAAAATAAAAGCTTTTTTCTACGCAGAAGTAACTCTGAAGATGCAATCTCAGATACCTTTTCGCTGATATTTTTAAAGTCTTTTTTAAACTTAAACTGTTATCACGCTGACAATGCACAAGCCAGTGCATTTCTTTGTGCCGGTCCCAAGCCCGGATAAATGGGGAGGGTTATGTCAGGAAGGGCATCCAGTGTAAAACTTTTGCCAATTGACATATGTGGACAACAATACAGATTTCCATACCAGATCGGCCAAGGCCTAGGTTAACAGTGACTGCCACCAGTACTGTTAGCCAACAGGGTGTTGGTAGAAATTGGGCTACTGCTGGCCAAAGGAGAAAGAGAAGAAGAAGAAGGAGAAGAGGGGGAAGGCATGCCCAAAGGCAGGAAGAGAGAAGGAAGGTTAGGAGTGTGGTAGTGAGGGTAGGAACTTTGAATGTTGGCAGTATGACTGGTATAGGGAGAGAGCTAGCTGATATGATGGAGAGAAGGAAGGTTGATATATTGTGCAAGCAAGAGACCAGATGGAAGGGGAGTAAGGCCAGGTGTACTGGAGGTGGGTTCAAATTGTTCTATCATGGTGTGGATGGGAAGAGAAATGGGGTAGGGGTTATCCTGAAGGAATAGTATGCAAAGAGTGTTTTGGGTGAAAAGAGTGTTGGATAGAGTGATGTTTATGAAGCTGGAAATTGATGACGTGATGATGAATGTTGTTAGTGCATATGCTCTGCAAGCTGGGTGTGCGATGAATGAGAAAGAAGAATTTTTGAGTGAGTTGGATGAAGTGGTGGTGAGTGTACCCAAAGGTGAGAGAGTGGTGACTGGAGCACATTTCAATGGTCATGTTACTGAAGGTAACTGAGGGGATGAAGAAGTGATGGGTAGGTATGGTGTTAAGGAAAGGAATGCAGAAGGTGAGATGGTAGTGTATTTTGCAAAAAGGATGGACATGGCTGTGGTGAATACATATTTTAAAAAGAGAGAGGAGCATAGGGTGATGTACAAGAGTGAAGGAAGATGCACACAGTTGGATTATATCCTATGCAGGAGGGCCAGCTTGAAGGAGTTTAGAGACTGTAAAGTGGTGACAGGGGAAATTGTAGTTAGGCAGCATAGGATGGTGGTCTGTAGGATGACGTTGGTGATCAAGAAGAGGAGGACGAGTGTGAGGGCAGTGCCAAAGATCAAATGGTGGAAGTTGAAAAAGGGTGATTATGAGGTGGAGTTCAGGGAACAGTTAAGATAGGCACTGGGTGGCAGTGAAGAGTTACCGAATAGCTGGGTAGCTACAGTAGAGCTGATAAGGAAGACAGCTAGAAAGGTGTTTGGTGTGACATCTGGACAGAGGAAGGAGGACAAGGAGACCTGGTGGTGGAACAAGGAAGTACAGGAGAGTATACAGAGAAAGAGGTTTGTGAAGAAGAAGTGGGATTGTCAGAGAGATGAAGAAAGTAGACAGGAGTATAAGGAGATGAGGCATATGACAAAGAGAGAGATGGCTAAGGATAAGGTGTATGAAGAGTTGTATGAAAGGTTGGACACTAATGAGGGAGAAAAGGACCTGTACCGATTGGCTAGAAAGAGGGACCGAGCTAGTAAAGATGTGCAGTAGGTAAGGGTGATAAAGGCTAGTGAGGGAAACATACTCACAAGTGAGGAGAGTGTGCTGAGGAGATGAAAAGAGTACTTTGAAGGGCTGATGAATGAAGAGAATGAGAGGGAGAGAAAGTTGGATGATATGGGGATAGTGAATCAGGAAGTGCAGTGGATTAGCAAGGAGGAAGTAAGGACAGCTATGAAGAGGATGAAGAATGGAAAGGCTGTTGGTCCAAATTACATACCTGTGGAAGCATGGAGGTGTTTAGGAGAGATAGCAGTGGAGATTTTAACCAGATTGTTTAATGAAATCTTGGAAAGTGAGAGGATGACTGAGGAGTGGAGAAGAAGTGTTTTGGTACTGATTTTTATGAATAAGGGTGATCTGCAGACCTGTAGTAACTACAGAAGGGCAAAACTGAACAGTCACAGCATGAAGATAAGGGAAAGCATAGTGGAAGCTAGGTTAAAAAGGGAGGTGATGATTAGTGAGCAGCATGCCAGGAAAGAGCACTACAGATGCGATGTTTGCTCTGAGGGTGTTGATGGAGAAGTATAGAGAAGGTCAGAAGGAGTTGGATTGTGTCTTTGTGGACTTAGCAGAGAATTATGTAAGAGTGGTACAGGATGTGTATGAGGGTAGTGTGACAGTGGTGAGGTCTGCAATAGGAGTGACAGATGCATTTAAGCTGGAGGTGGGATAATTAAGGATCGGCTCTGAGCCCGTTCTTATTTGCAATGATGATGGACAGGTTGACAGATGGGATCAGATAGGAGTCCCTGTGGACTATGATGTTTGCTGATGACATTGTGATCTGTACTGAGAGTAGGGAACAGGTTGATGAGACCCTGAAGAGGTGGAGATATGCTCTAGAAAGGAAAGGAATGAAGGTCAGCAGGACTAAGACAGAATATATATGTGTGAATGAGAGGGAGGCTAGAGGAATGGTGAGGATGCAGGGAGTAGAGTTGGCAAAGGTGAATGAATTTAAATACCTGGGATCAACAGTTCAGAGTAATGGTGAGTGCGGGTGGGAGGTGAAAAAGAGAGTACAGGCAGGGTGAAGTAGGTGGAGAAGAGTGTCAGGAGTTATTTGTGACAGATGAGTACCAGTAAGAGTGAAAGAAAAGGTCTACAAGAAGGTAGTGAGACCAGCTATGTTATGTGGGTTGGAGATGGTGGCATTGACAAAAAGGCAGGAGTCACACCTGGAGGTGGCAGAGTTAAAGATGTTAAGATTTGCATTGGTTGTGATGAGTATGGACAGGATTAGGAATCAGTATATTAGAGGGTCAGCTCAGGTTGGACGGTTTGGAGACAAAGCCAGAGAGGCAAGATTGCATTGATTGAGACATGTTCTTTGGAGGGATGCAGAGTATATTGGGAAAAGGATGCTAAGGATGGAGATGCCAGGTAATAGGAAAACAGGAAGGCCTAAGACAAGGTTTATGGATGTGGTGAGAGAGGACAGGCAGTGACTGGTGTGACAGAGCAAGATGCAGAGGACAGGAAGAAATGGAAACAGATGACCTGCTGTGGTGCTCCCTAACAGGAACAGCCAAAAGAAGAAGAAGAAGAAGAAACTGTTACCATCCTACATCTTAACTGAACTCAAAATGTTCTCATACCTCTTGAAAAAGAATATCACCTGCAGTATTCGTAGAACAGGATATGAGGTAGGTCATAAAGACACACATATATACACATGTTAGATCAGTTATATTATAAGGGGAAGCAGTATTTTACAAAAATGTCACGTGTTTCTTTAAACAGAAGGTCCAACATTGTATTTATCCCTCTTTGGAGCACCAAAGGAATGCCTGATGTAAACTTGCTGCGGTACTGCTGCACAATTAATTATAGGTTAGAAACATTGTTCCAGATTAATACACGCCTACACTTCATGCTGTCTGGTATTCATTAAACAGCTCTATGTACTGCCCCACCTTCAAAACAAGGGTAAGTGGCAGAATATGTTAATGAGCCATAAGTGGGATAAATACATGCTAATGAAGAATTCAACATGGCAGAGTGATTCAGAAATGTGTAAAAGGTGTGTGTACACACTGTGCTCCCTCTTGGACTTAATTCCGATATTCTTTGGAATACAGCCATCAACACACACACTTACAGGAAAATGTTAGGGATCGTTACTGCGATTAACCTGTATGTGTAACAGGCTTTAATACAAGATGCTGCTGCCTTACCTCGACCTAGAAGAAGAAGGGTCTTCAGACCTCATCTGTTTTATCACAAACTTCATGATACAGAAATTGTAGGTGCAAAATTGCACCAATATATGAATGTTTCTTATACCGCACTATATGTAGCATCTGCCACCCTCACATGAGGCCTCAGGAAATCATGGAGTACTCATCCCAATAGAAACCAAGATATGTGTATCTTTATATATACTAGCTACAGGCACTTTTCAGAGACCCACAGGGGACATATTAGGGGTGTCACAGACCTCAGCCTCCAAAATATTACATCACTTTCTAAATGCAATGCTACAACATGCAAAGGATCATATCTGGCTTCCACATAAACAAGGCAAGAGAGCTACACACATGTAAAACTTCTATGACATAGCACAGTTCCCTGAGGTTTTGGGTCCACACATTGAAACAAAAGCCCCACATGGTGAACAGGGAAGAAGGTACATCACAGGAAAGTATACATTCTGTCAGCTGTTAGGTGGTCTGTAATGCCCAAGGGATCATATACAATGCATGTGCAGGTAACCCTAGCATTTTTCATGACTCACGCATATGGCATACCTGTGACCTGTTTGTAACATTTGCTAGGGGTGACTTTAAATAAGGGCATCTAGTGAAGTATGTAGGTTATGCACTGGAGTCTTGGCACATGACTCCCATGTGAAACCCATACAACTCCATTAAGCCAGGATACAGCAATGCCCATGATCATACCCAGAATACTGTCAAGCATGTATCTGTCTTGCTCAAATCTAGGTTCCGATGTCTAGTCACTTCTGGTGGTGCCCTGCACTATGACCCAGCCACCTCAGCCAAAAGCCTCACAGTCTGTGCCATGTTGCACAATATAATTGTCAGGAAACAGCTGCAAAAAGGCCAAGGACCATGGTTCCCAGCACCACAGGCAAAGCCTGCAGGTCCAAAAAGTTGAGTTCAAAGAAGAAACAGCAGCTGTAGATGATCCTGGCAGAAGCAGGCATACAGAATATGCCATGACCCTGGTTAAGTGGTAGAGGATAGCACACACACGCTATACATAAATGAAAACCTAAGAAGCTAAGCACATGCAAACAGTAACAATGATGCATGCAAAATTAGCAGCCTTTATTTACCCATGTAATGGTTGTATTCTGTGAGCATTAGAGTCAAACCCACAAGACACAACTTATAGCAACAACATTAGCCAAGGTAAGTGATGAACCTGTAAAGAAGAAATAAAAATGATTACCTTCATATGCAAGTATTGTAAGATAAACGTGCCTCCAATATACAGGAATGTCAGCAGTAGCTCATGTCATATTTGCAACAAATATTAATCGGCCCAACACTATTTATCTGGTATTAAAGTTGCCCTCTGCCAGGAGTTAAACTACAAGTTCCTGCTATATATGAATATACACGTAATGTATAAGTATAATCACCCAACAAAAAATGCAATGACAAACCTGGTAAGGCTAACGAAAATGTGTATCCTCTTAATTGTCGGCAGCATTAACAATGACTCATGTGTAGGAAATGAAGCTGTTAACACTAGGGATAACCTTTGTTGATGTCAGGCATATACAACAGCTTTAACACAGTTGATGGTCTTAAGTGTAACCTTTATGCTGTTACTAGTTATATAAAAATGTTGTCACATGTTCATATTCTCAGGGAAATGTAATAAAGATGTGTATCATTAGCAGAGTACTTTGCATAAAAACTACTATATGTTCTATACCAACACAAATGGACAAACTTCAGATATCACACAATGTTATCACAAGTTTTTAAATAAATTATTTGTAAAGAAACATTGCATAACTTGACAGATTTGTATGGAAGTCCAAAATAAATAAATAAATACACTAAATAATGCAGCAATCAAAAAACAGTATCTCAGAAGCTGGGAATTCAGTCTCTCTTACTGTGATACAAGTGCCTTAGCACCATGTTGTGCTTATATAGTACAGAGTTACCCCTCTGGACACTGAGAATATGTAAATCAAATGTCATGTCATTGTAATTCATGAATCACACAATCTGCATGAAGTGCTTACCAGGTAAATGTGATATAGCTACATGATGCCATTCAGATGTCCCTACACTACAAGAACAAGTTTTGAGACATTGGGCTTGCTGAGGGTTTGCAAGTGTGATTCATTGGCAGTAGTGCACAAATAATGGAGTCTGTAACACCCCTGCCACTTTGATGTACACTTACAGATGGTGTGTCAGTGAGAATAAACATTCTAAAGAAATATCAGATTACCTTGACGTATATAGAAGGGAAAACATTATAACACATTTCTGAATATTTTCTTCAGATGTAAATGCGTCATATCTAAATACACGCAAAGCATAATGCTATCTCTTTACAAATGTATTAAAATACACACTGCTCACAATATAAAGAGAAAAACAAACTCTTGTATTTCATACTTTAGTTAACACTGTGACATGATTTGTTAGGCTTACTTTTGCAAATATTAAAACCATGCAGATATCAAATGTGAAATGGCAAAGGACAACTTGATAATATGGATATATTGCTCCCTAAAAGTAATGTGTTAGAATGTCAATGCTTGGGTATATGTGCTCCACTTTCTCTGCTTCATAAACCCCTCTCTGCATGTGGCAAATGCTGTTAATTTTTCCAGTGTTTCATCTTAATGCCATGGTATCAAGGTTCAAATCTCAAGAGGGTGATATCTGTGTGAAAATAAGGATTCTTCATGTTCACATTTTCATGTTACAATAGCATAGATTTGGGAAATCAGCAAACAACCACGTTTTTCTTTTAATTTCTCTCTCTCTCTTTTGACTTCATCCTTTTCACAAAGCTTGGCATTCTGTCTCATTCACAGTCAGTGGTCACTAGCAGTGAACAATGCTTCTCTTTCCAAGGGAAAAAATTAAAAACTTAATTTGGAATGCCATCAAAACACAAATAATACTGGAGCTTGTGTGCTTCAGTTAGCAGTCTGGACAGTACTGAGTGAAGAAAATGTACCTGTCAATTACCATTTGCTATGGCTCAAGGTGTTAATGCATTACATTTGAAGAAAGCACAGACATAATGCCAGGTTCAAATTCAGACTATGGATGGTTTTGTCGAGGGAGTCAGAATCTTCTTTCTTCTTTTGTCTCTAGCTGGCGGCTGGTGCAGGTGGTTGACCTCATAGTCAGTTCGCTGCTGTGGGTGTTGCTGGATTCCAGACTTCCCTCACGATGACTTTCCATGCTGTTTGGTCCATGGCAATGTTTCTGGCCTCCTGTAGGTTTAGTCACCAGCTTCTCAAGTCTTCTTCAACCTGTTTAGCCCACGTCCTCTTTGGTTCAGATTTGTGAACTTTCCAGTTTGCAGGGCACTCTCTCTCCATAATAGTCTGTATGTCAAGAGGTGGGTGTCCATTCTGAACACGTGTCCAAACCAGCACTACCTCCTGTTCTGGATCTGTTCTCTCATCACTGGCTGCTGATCAGATCTGGTCAGGATGCTGTCATTTCTAATGTAGTCATGAAGCAAGATTCCCAAGATTTGGTGCAGGCATCACATTTGAAACACCTCATGCTTATTCGCATCTGTCTTGAGCAGGATCTATGTTTCCAATCCATAAAAGAGAATTGGCAAGATCAGTGCCCTGAAAAGGTGAATCTTGATGATAGAGATTTTTGTCCTCTTCCATAGATACCACTTGAGCAAGGCAAATGCCACTTTGGCTTGTCTAGTCCTGCTATAGCCTTCAGCTGTTGATGCCACCTTCTTCTCCTGGACCAGCAAACCCAGATTATTGAATTTTTGTATTTGTTAAATCTAAACTCCCTCAAGGTGGATGGTGGCTTGTGACCTGTCAGTTGCTAGCACTTTGGTCTTGTCCCTGTCTATCCATAAGCCATACAATTGGGTGATGTGGGTGATGGTGTACAGGAGATCTGTGGCCTCAGCATCACAGTATGTGAAAATGGCACTATCGTAAAACATCAGGTCAATCACAGAATGGGCTTTGTCACACAGGACTCCACTCCTGCCCTCAAATACTCTCCACATGAATGGCATCCACCATGATTTTGAACTGCAGTGAAGAGACCACACCCTCTTGATGGACCCCAGTGTGGATGGTAAGCTCTTCAGACAGTTCATTCCAAATGCGCACCTGGCTGGATGAACCATTGTATGATGTTTGAAGGAGCCGGATGATTTTCTTCAGCATGTGCTTGGTGTTCAGTGTCTTCTGCATGGCAGGCCAGTAGATACAGTCAAATGCAGACTTGAAATTGATAAAGATGATAACTGTACATTGTCCACATCAGAGTCTTTCCTCCATTAGCTGACGGATGGTGGAGATTTGATTACAGCATCCTCTGTTTGGTCCAAATCCGGCTTGTTCTTCCCTGCTGATTTGCTCATGGTGTTTCTGCATCTTGAATTGTTGATCTTCATAAAGACTTTGCCGAAGATGGAGAGCAGGCTAATTAGTGTCACATATTTTTATAATGAATTGCGCAAACCAGTACTGGCTAATGAATGCTAAATATGTTAGCTATACTTTATATGAATTGCTGTTAAGCATAATACTTATCATATTTAATTGAAATAACTATGCTACTAAAAATACTTAGCAATGAGGTAGTATTCATAGTGGCACAAATGTTTTGTTGTTAGAAACTAAACTATTCTTAGTAGGAATACAAAAATTTGAGATGCATGATTTTAACAATGACATTTACTAAAGTGTGAGGACAGAAAATCAGTAACACGATGAACATGGAAATATTTATAATGTATTCTGAATTAATTATCCATTTCTCCAAAGTAGTAATCATGGCAGTAATACATTTCCTTTACAACTATGTCATTATTACTTGTATATGGTGTGGCAAAAAATTAGCTTACATAAAGGAAGACAGAATAAGTGCATCACAGAAGTTTTATTAGGAATTTAACATGAAGTCAAACTGACTCTTAAAAATATTACATTTGCAACAAAACTATTTGTAATGGTTGCTGCATAAGTCAACTATAATCTGTGTAAATTATGTTAAGCATAACAATAACAATAGTTAATTTAAACTTCAATTGCATAGGTATGGTGAGCACAATATTTATTTAAAAAATGCATGACTAATCACATATAATTATTATGTGTGTAAGACCATATGTCATGTAAAGTATAAATGGCACCTACCGCAATATGTTTTACTAATATCATAAAACGTCATGCTTTATGAAGTATAATTACATAAAAATACTGGCTTTTATGTATAAATCCAATAACATGAGAAGTGAAAATCACATACATACATGCATGTCTCCCCGATCATGCTGAGATTGTTACACTTCAACTTATGAGTTAAAAACTTTAGTTTTTCTGTGGTACTGACAGCTAATAAGCAATATTTAAGATTTTAGCCTTATCTGTAGTCATGGGTTTAATTTCTAGGTGGTATTACTCAGACTTTGCATTTTGTATTTCTCACCAAGCCGGTGATTCAAAACATTTTAACTCTAAACAATACGGATTAGAATCAACATCATAAAGCATTTGATGATTTTACAGTGGAACATGTGTAAGCATGGTCAGTGTCACACATGGCCAATTTTTCACTGCCATATTTCACACCTCCATTGTATTTTAAATGAATCATTCCCAATTTCAATGCCAGGCCATTCTTGTGGTTTCAATTGTGCAAATGTAGCCTGGCAAGGTTGTGCATCATTGTGTAAAGGCTAGTACATGTAAGGGCAGCACAGTTGTATAGCGGTTAGCATTATCACCTCCCAACAAGACATTCTCAGTTTCAGTTCTCGGCTGGAATGTCTTCTGTGCAGAGTCTGCATGTCCTCCCAGCATTCGCATGGGTTTCCATCAGGTGCTCTGGTTTCCTCCCACATTCCAAAAATATGCAGTAGGTGGATTGGACACTCTAAATTGTCCCTAGATGTGAGTGTGCATGTGAGGATGCATGTGGTACACCCTCCGAGGAAGGTTGGGCCTTGGACTAACAACCTGAGCCGCGAAAACCTGTAACTGATACAGAAAGAATGAATGCTGAAAGGTGCCAGTTGCTCAATGTACCACATGATGCGTAACGAGAGAGTGAGTACATGTGAGATCTGAATTGGGAGCCCATTCAGGCACATAGTTTTAGGTGTTATTCATAAGACATGGCATGTGAAGGTGAGGGTGGTACTCCATTTAGAGCTGAAATGTGTGATGGTGAGGAGTCTATGATCTTTGTGGCACTCTTTATAAAGCATTATAGCTGTAAACTACTACAGGAGGACTATACTGGGTCACTGTACAAGACTAAGGCTTGGGATGGCTTGCCCAAGGCTGTCTCCAGAGCAAATGGCATTCTTCCACACACTGGGAAACAATGCTGTCACCATTATAGTGACATGAAGAGGCACAAGCAGGACCTCCTGTGCCAACGGGAAGCTGAATTTAGGAACTGGAAACACCTCTGAGTTGTGTAGGTATAGTGACCCATCACTAGTAAATAATATATCATGGGCTGGCCAGGGAATACAGTTATACATTATGCTTCTTTTTCATCTGTTTTCTATTCCGTACAGCTGCTGAAGAGATCACCCAGAATAGAAAGGCACATCAGGAAAGATTGACTCACCTCAGAGAGGCACAAGTAAGTATGCATCAGGTATGAATGCAAGCAAGATCATAGTACCTCTGCAATGTAGTTAATCTTAACAAATTTCTGACCATTATTCCATATCAGCTTGAGTAGGCATACCTATTCCATGTATCAACATTTACCTTTTATTATAGGACAGTGTGCAAAACTTATTTACTGCAATATTAACTAACATTAAAATTTTTATTTTTGCAATTGAATATATATAGATATATATATATATATATATATATATATATATATATATATATATCATATATGCCATAGTCAACTAACTGCATATTGTTTCTAACAGTATTGAAAGTGAAACTGATGTATTTTGTGTCACATAAATACCTTTACATCATATCTAGGTGTGGCGATGTTCAACAGTAGTTATGTGTTATATTTGCTTATATATACTGAAAAATTCATCTGAGATGGCATCAATATTATTATGTTTTCTCTCCCCAACCTTATAGCTATTTCTTTGTGGCAACATTGCTGCTGCAACACAAATGACCATAAGAACAGGGGACTAGACTGACCATTGTGGTTCAGCCCAACATACCTTAACAGGTAGCTGCAGCAGCACCACCACAGGCTGCATAGATGCCCAGCACATCTGGGTCACAACCTGTCAGTGTGTTGCGTCCACAAGTCCTGTACTACCTGGTCCACCTATGTCAGGTAGCTTTGCCTGGCTGCTGATGCAGTGGTACCCATTAGCAGTAGTACTGGAGGTAGTGATTTGGTCACCCATCAAGAGCTGACATGACTGGTGAGAATATCATGGAGAGTGGCCTTGGTGACTGAATCAGCATAGTAGAAAAGTTCCTGCATCAAACTGCAAAGTTGATGTCACATCCAGCACTATCCCAGGTATCTGCAACAGAAGACAGTGATAACAATTCTGAGGAGAGGATTAGATTCTCACCCTGTTCAAGCTGGATGTACAACTGATGTCTGCTACCTATCTCTGATCATGGAGTCCCTTAACGTTTTGTGTCCATTACCACTGCTGAAGGTCTTGTAAGGCCAGTATGATTGTGCCTGCTTCCTAATGCACTCAATATACCTATTCCTCTTATTTCTAACCACTTTCCCCAACAGTCTTCTCTGCAAAAAATAAAAAAATGAGCACCTGTCCCACATAAAACTTTACATCCCATACATAGCTCTCCAACTTTAGGTATGTGTCTGCTTAACACACTTGGTTGGGTCCAGTTGGGCATACAACAATCTTCTGTTGGTGGCACTCAGCCCTGGTTTGGTGACTAAATTAATCAAATTCTTGTTACAAGTATACATTCATGTTGTAAAGACGTAGATAAATACCCTACTCTCCTACTCACCATCATGCATGCACCTTCCATTATTCGTTCCCCTGTGTTCTTCTCTCTGTTTGCCATCAATTTTCACTATTGTGCTATCAACCTCTTTTCACATGTTTAATCTGGTCAAAATAAAAACAAATTACATGCAACACATATGGCCAGAAATGGCCCATTTAAAAATGCTTAATTTTTTGTCCTCAACATCTCACGCCAATTCTGAGTGACTGTAAATGGCATTTTATAACCTATGGCAAAAAACTGGTGAGTTTTACCCTTTGACCACACTAGCATGGTTATAGTCACACAAATGTGCATAGACCCACTGTATTATAGACATACAGACTGATAGTACTATTGTAAGACAGTTACGCTAACATATTAATTAGGCTGCTGGATGTAATGTACACTTAATGGGATGTTACAATTGTCATTACTGTGATGAAGCCTGATGTCTACATTCATCTTTGCTTCAGTCTGTCACTGTCCCTTCAAATGTGTATTTTTAAGTTTATGAAGTCTGAGTTCCTATGTGGTGTGCTGAGGTAATGCTCAGGTCTGCAGACTGCTTTTTTGTAGAATGTAAAGGGTTCAAAAACAAAAGTATGTCAAGCAATTGTTTACTTTTTATATTACTATTGTGTAACTCTTGGCTACATGTAGTATTAACTCACCATTACCCTGCTTCTGTCTTCATCACCTTGCTGCCTGTTGGAAACATTTTACTGTACAGAGCATGACATAATAATTATGATGACAAATCTAAGCATCACACAACACAAAGAGGGCCATAAACAAAAATCTTTCTATGTCTCCATCCCTGCCTCCTAATCTCTCTCTCTCTCTCTTCCCTCTTCTGTGTCATCAGTCTTTGGTGTCAGCATTTGCATGATGCCTGACACTGAGCAGCAACAGTAACTGGCAGTAAATGGCAGATTACACCTGCATTAGTCTGCTGCCCCTTGTGCTACTGTGCTTATCCTCACTACAGAGATACAGACTGATAGCATTATGAGGAAACATTTATTATCATATGCTGAACAGGCTGCATAGTTGAATGCACATCATATGTTACAACTGCAACTTCTGTAATGAAGTACGCTGCACACAAACTTCCTTGCTTCATAGTGTTTCCATAGTCTGGGATTCCACCAGCATTAACAGGCTTGGTCCCTCTTGTGTTTCATTACCAGGCCCAAAATATTCATGCCATCCCAGAAATAACTGCCAGAGATTTGACACAATCAAGGCTTTATGTGTTAACAAGCACAGAACACTAAGCACATGTGAAAAATATTGCTGCTATACAGACATACACGATGATAGGATGAAGTAAGTGTGAGAATGTTCCTTCAAATTTTCACTAATGTCTTGTTGCAGCTTAATTCACCCCAAATGATTATTTTGTAATATGTCAATGTTAGGGCAGCTAATAAATCAAAAAGCTCTTAAAATAATTATTTTCTATTATGAAGGAATTCAGACTTTCTCAGGTGGTTACTTCCATGACCCATATTTTCAGGCATACTCTGGACTTGGCCTTGTTGTTGTTTCTGCCAGGACCTTGGAGAAGTCACAGAAGGCAGTATTAGGATACTACTACAAGACCATGAGCTGCTGGCACTTCTTTAGTGTTAGGTACTGCTATGGTAGGGAAGGAGTGCTATTGTGGGATCCTGACTGACAGAGTACAGTGCAAAGATGCCCTACTAATTGTGGTTGGGTGTCTATGCTGTCCATGATAAGAGGGCAAAACGTATACATCCTGACTTTGGTATGAAGTTTACACCTTTCTGGGAATCCTAAAAAATGGCCACCATAGGTATGTACACTACCCCAACTATGGACACACTACATGTTTGACCTCTGATTATGCCATTTAAAATCCTTTGCAATGGAGGTGGTGTGTGCCACCAAAGACCTCATGAGACCAATCGTAAAGGTATTTCTGGACTCCATGTTCTTCTGAGCTGATGATAGAACTGGGTAGCATCCTCCCAAATGCTGCAAAACATGGTGGTCAACTGCATGTTCTACTGTGTAGCAGACGATTGTGTCAGGATGAAATTTTTGACACCTGCTGATCTATCCCAAATGTTGACAATATGTCAGGGGCCATCTGTGATGTTAGTGCTATCTGGCATCTCTGCAAAGCTGAACTTTGTTGGGAATACCCATATATGATGCAGGGTGCTGACCTGCCATAACAGCCATGGTGAGGAGGGGATGGAATCTGCTGGTGCTCCATCCCATGGGAGCACCTTCTGATTACTGGTGTCATGAGCACTCTAACTGTATAGCAATGGGTTCGTCTTTGGGTGTGGCTTTATATTTATCCTGTAAAGAGGGTGCATGACCACCCAGGATTGGAACAGGCAGTGTCACTCTGTTGTCTGACTGTGTCTCTGGTGTAAGTGCTTCATCATCCTCATTGATCCTTGCATATATACCTGTATCAACTCTTTTGTCCTGCTCCTGTCTCTATATACACAACCACTGCATTAATCTGTCCTCTGATTGCACAACATGGAAATGCCATAGTGAATAAAATTATATGGGCTGCATCTGTGATGTGGCATACATGATAGGGGTGTTCAAACAACATCTAATGTACAGTATTACCAAACCCTGTTATCTCACCTCTGCAGTATTCCATATGTTTCTGTGATGACAAATAGGCAATAGGATGCTATGGTCAAACTACAATGTCTGTGTGCATTACTGCTATGATAACATCTAATATATATATATATATATATATATATATATATATACACACACACACACACACACACACACACACACACACACACACACACACACACACACACACACACACATATATGCAGTGGCGGCTGGTGACTTCAAATCAAAGGGGGGCTGCAGGAGACAGCTGAATGGGTGGGGCCAAGGGGTGTGGCCAACTAGAAAGGGGAGGAGCTATGCTCAAAACCACAAAAACTAACTTTAATTAAATACGCTGCCCTGGGTGGCAAACCATCATTATGAAAGTCCAGTCAAGACAAAAATAAGTGTAGAAGAATAAAAATATTTCAATGCATTGGCTGCATGACAGCTTACTTAATATCTAGATGGAAACAAAAGGTTGTGAGGCATGAAAAAAAAATTACTTTTTAAATACATTACTGGAATGCCAGTCAAAATCAAGTACAAGAAAAACCAGAAGCACTCAACTCAAACCACTTCTCCTTGCACTGCAGTTCTAATTATAATTTATATTCAGCTTTATTAAAGTACCAAGTAACATGCTGAAAGTAGAAATCTCTGTGATGCCCCCACTTGTAAAAATGTTTCTTATCCAAAAAAGACCTGATGCCTGACAACTATCTACTTGTTTCATGGGGAAAACATGTAAGTAAAAATGAAAAGCAAACAAGAAACAAGCTCAAGATACATTGCTTAAAGGATTACTGTACAGGTTATGGACCACACATGATTGGCATTCTGTTTAGTTTACGGGTAAAGTCTGTAGAGATGACTGGAAGTCTCCAACAAGTGTAATGAGCTTTTAAAATAATGGAATCCTGTCCTTTAATACCCAAGGCTTATACATTATCTAGTCAAGTATTCTCTGCATGGCAACAACAGAAAGGCTTTCAATGTTGGCAATTCTTTAACAGTATGCTTATTAAAGCTTACTTGCATCTTACGATCTCAGACAAGCTTACCTTATGGTCATTAAAGCATTGCTACTTAAACACAGAGCAACAGGCACTTTGAGTAATAAGCATAAATCAACAGTACAAAAATATGACAGAAACCAGACCTTTATGCAAAATCAAGGACAGATGAAAAGCCACTGTAGTACTTGTGTCTACCTTGAATGGGGGGGGGGGGGCACACTGCACATTTACACTGCATAACTACTCCTTGCCTTGCTTGGACACATCCAGAGTCACTACATGGTGGAGTGGGGTGCAACAAGTATGTCACAATTTGAAATGTCTCTGGCGGACTGTGATGGCCCTGACACATGTCTCATACCTCTCAACCTCAGAGCAAGAAATCTGGACAAAGCCATACACAGAAGTGGGACAAATGCCCAAAAATAAGGACAATTTTTAAATATTGCTCTAATAAACTTAGAAAGATAATAGAATAGGTCTTGCATTAGTATGACTTTTCTGAAGGGTATAAAATCTGAAACTCAAATGTCTGTCATTATTTTCTAACTTCAGTCTTTAGTGATTTGTCACTAATTTGCCAAAAAACACAATTTTATGAAAAATGGACCAAATGTGATGCAAAAATATAAAATAGCCACACAATACAGCTGGGAACCTGTCAAAGAAGGGACACTTTAATATTAGTACTGCTAACTTGAGCAGCTGACAAAATAAAAGAATCTACATGCATTTCAAGTAATCTAGAACTTTGATTATTACAGTTATTTCTTAATTGTAAACCCTCCATGTTTTCTTCCAAAATTGCTATTTTGTGGAGGGATTATTAGGGGGAAGAGCAACATTTTGAGCCAAAATCGGGGACAGTTGAGAGGTTGGCTATGCCTAATTCTATAAAGCAATTTATTTGAATGTACCTCTCAACCTGTTAATGCAGTAAATCTGAACAAGGCCAAATATATTGGGGGAACATATAAACAGTACTAAAAATTGCTCTTGTATAAACTGAGACAGTTGATAGAATAACAGTTCTTACTTTAGCATGCATTTTTCTGAAGGTTATGACGTCTGAAACTCAGTGTATCATTACTTAGTGACTTAATTTCTAAATGATTTGCCAGAAAACTACAAATTTTATGAAGAGTAAACCAAAAATAAGAAGCAAAAATCTATTCATTCTTTGAAAATCTGGACAGTTGGGAGGTATAGTTCAGCTGGGCCTGTCTGAGTTTGCTGCCCTTCCCCCCTGACAAAATCATGGTTGAATGGAGCCTCTGCAGCTATTCCAATGAACCATTACTTGGCTATTTCACTCCATTTACCATAAACACTAATGTGCATACTGCTTTACTTCTATGATGAGTTGGACTTCATTTGAAAGTTTTATTTTGTATTTTACAGCACAAACACTAAGTCATCTACTAAATAAAGCAATGCAGTCTCACAATGAAAACTTAGCATTAAAACTTCTCTGCCCTTGAAACTCACATTCATTGAAACAGCATTGAAACCCACATTCAAAGAAAATACATTTTGCCAGTGGCGGATAAAGATTAATTTTGGGCTGTTTTCAAATCATAGGCCCCTTGCATATGAAACATACATGTGCTCTTTGATACACCTTCCTCGTTGTACTAAATTATATTCCTTGTACAATATATTACAGTTGTTAGAGGGCGTTTTAAATTTGTTTTGAACATTTTTCTAGTAAGCAATGAAACAAAATGCATGCACCCATAATGACAAAACTGCCCAGTTCAGAACATTTATCATAAAAGTCTACTCAGACTTCCACAGTCCACCATTATCAGTAAATATGCACAATTCTACAGTCCACCATTATCAGTAAATATGCACAATTCTACAGTCCACCATTATCAGTAAATATGCACAATTCTACAGTCCATTATCAGTAAATATGCACAATTCTACAGTCCATTATCAGTAAATATGCACTATCTCTGAAGAAGTAAAAGTCATCTAAATAATTCCACATTAAAGAAATCTGTAACTAATGAAGAGGTTGCTGCTAGCAAACACCTTTATATTTCATGGTTTCATCGAAAAATAAAGTGTCTGTTGCCCCTCAGGAATAAATTGCCTATATTACATTAAAAAATGATAAGCTAGTAATATTGCAAGAGGAAATGGATGGCAAACTGATAACAGACTCTTAGTTAGTATCTTCACCAAGGAGAACATTCTCACTACGGCAGCATCCACCCCTTGTGGGAGTAGAACCCACAGCCTTCTGCATCAAAGGCAAGTACACAACCTGTTGTGCTATTAACAAGGCAAACCAACTTCACTTAAGCAACACTAAACTTCTGTTCCCCTGCAGCTCTCAGCTCCTTGTAAAATCTACTCAATACTCAACTTCACAGCACAAGAAAACTGGAAAAAGCCAAAATGTATTGGGGGGGGGTCAAAAGCCCAAAACCAGGGACACAAACATTGCTTGTATAATCTTGGAAAGTTGCTAGAACCATACATTTTACTGCCAAGCTCCCTGTGCAAAACAGAGCAACATACCACTACGCCAAATCAGCTGCTTTGTAAAAGAGGAAGACTGAAACTTAAATGGCTATAATTTAGTGAATTCAGTTCTCACCATAGCTGTCAACCTTTTAGTACAAAACACCAGGACAAACCCAGTAATGAGGGAATACAGCCCTCAAACATTCAGTGAATTCAGTTCTTGCCATAGCTGTCAACCTTAGCACAAAAAACCTGGACAAAGCCAATAATGGGAGGATACAGTCCCAAAAATAGGGACAAATTTCAAATATTCATCTTATAAACTTAGAAAATTGCTAGAATAAAAGGTTGTGTTACGGTTGTGTTACTATGTATTTTCTGAAGAACATGAAGTCTGAAATTCAAATGCCTGTCAATTTTATTGCTGACAGAATAAAAACAATTTTCAGCAGAGACCCAGGGAGAAATACTGCAGACACGTCTTTGTAAAATGACAGGGCACCAGAGCAAATCCACACAAACACAGGGAGGAGATGCAGACTCCACACAGAAGGCACCCCAGCCAAGAATCAAACCAGAAAACCTATAGCTGTGAGGCAACAATACTACCACTGCACCATCAAATATGCAAGGACTTAAACATTCAGAAACCTGAAGTCTGAAATTCAAATGCCTGTCAATTTTATTTAACATTTGTTAATCAGGACAGTCTGACTTGGAACAAAAAAATTTCAGCAGAGGCCCAGGAAGAAATAATGCAGACATGTCTTTGTAACATGGGAGGACACAAAAGCAAACCCACACAAACACAGGGAGAAGATAAAGACCCCACAAAGAAGGCACCCCAGCCAAGAAGCAAACCTGAGAACCTGCAGCTGTGAGGCAACAATGCTACAACTGCACCATCAAAAATCAAGCATTGCAACATTTACAAACCGCAGATATTATGAGGAACAGATCAGATCAAATATGAGGCAAAAATCTGCAGTTTTTTTTCACAAATGGTGGTGGGTAGGGAATTCAGGTCTTTAACACCTGCATACATGGTACAGGGTTCAAGCCTGAGGTATTCCCTACCACACACACACACACACCTGTAGTAGCAAACCACAAAAACTAAATATACTGCACTGGGTGCCAAACAGTCGTCATGAGAGTCCAATCAAGACAAAATGAAGTGTAGAAGAATAAAAATATTTCAATGCATTGGCTGCATGACAGCTTAATATCTAGATGGAAACAAAAAATGTTGTGAGGCATGAAAAAATAAATTACTTTTTTTAAATACATTAATGGAATGCCAGTCAAAATCAAGTATAAGAAAAACAAGCAGCACTCAACTCAAACTGCTTCTTGCACTGCAGTTCTAATTATAATGTATATTCAGCTTTATTAAAGTAACAAGTAACATGCTGAAAGTAGAAATCTCTGATGCCCCCACTTGTAAAAATGTTCCTTATCCAAAAAAAGACCTGCTGCCTGACATCTACTTGTTTCATGGGGAAAACATGATCAAAGTAAAAAATGAAAAGCAAACAAGAAATAAGCTCAAGATACATTGCTTAAAAGGATTACTGTACAGGTTATCGACCACCTGATTGGCATTCCGTTTACGGCTAAAGCCTGCAGAGATGACTGGAAGTCTCCAAGTGTAATGAGACTCTTAAAATAATGTAATTCTGTCCTTTATTACAAATACTGGCATATGCATTTCAATACCCAAGGCTTATACATTATCTAGTTAAGTATTCTCTACATGGCAACAGAAAGGCTTTCAATGTTGGCAATTCTTTAACAGTATGCTTATTAAAGCTTACTTGCATCTTGCAATCTCAGCCAAGCTTACCTGATGGTCATTAAAGTATTGCTACTTAAACACAGAGCAACAGGCACTTTGAGTAATAAGCATAAATCAACAGTATAAAAATATGACAGAAACCAGACCATTCTGTAAAAATCAAGGACAGATGAAAAGCCACTCTAGTACTTGTGTCTACCTTAGATGGGTGGGATTCTCTGCACATTTACACTGCATAACTACTATTTGCCTTGCTTCGACACATCCAGAGTCACTACATGGGGGAGTGGGGTGTAACAAGTATGTCACAGTTTGAAATGTCTCTGGCTGACTTGTGATGGCCGTGACACATTTGTCATACCTCTCAACCTCAGAGCAAGAAATCTGGACAAAGCCATACAAAGAAATGGGACAAAGGCCCAAAAATAAGGACAATTTTTAAAATATTGCTCTTATAAACTTAGAAAGCTAATAGAGGTCTTGCATTAGTATGAATTTTCTGAATGGTATGAAATCTGAAACTCAAATGTCTGTCATTATTTTCTAACTTCAGTCTTTAATTATTTGTCACTAATTTGCAAAAAACACAATTTTATGAAAAATGGACCAAAAATGTGATATGAGATATAAAATAGCAACACAATACAGCTGGGAACCTGTCAAAGAAGGGACACTTTAATATTAGTACTGCTAAATTGAGCAGCTGAGAAAATAAAATAATCTACATGCATTTCTGAAATAAAAGTAATCTGATTATTACAGTTATTTCTTAATTATAAACCCTCCATGTTTTCTTCCAAAATTGCTATTTTGCGGAGGGATCATTAGGGGAAAAGCAACATTTTGAGTCAAAATCAGGGACAGTTCAGAGGTTTGGCTATGCCTAATTCTATAAAGCAATTTATTTGCATGTACCTCTCAACCTGTTAATGCAATAAATCTGGACAAGGCCAAATATATTGGGGGAACATATAAACAGTACTAAAAATTGCTCTTGTATAAACTGGGACATAAATCTGGACAAGGCCAAATATATTGGGGGGAACATATTAACAGTACTAAAAATTGCTCTACTATAAACTGGGACAGTTGATAGAACAGGTCTTACTTTAGCATGCATTTTTCTGAAGGTTATAAAGTCTGAAACTAGGTGTGTCATTATTTAGTGACTTAATTCCTAAATGATTTGCCAGAAAACCACAAATTTTTTATGAGGAACAAACCAAAAATAAGAAGCAAAAAATCTATTCATGCTTTGAAAATCTGGACAGTTGGGAGGTATAGTTCAGCTGGGGCTATCTAAGTTTGCCGCCCTTCCCCCTCACAAAACCATGGTCGAATGAAGCCTCCCTGCAGCCATTCCAATGATCCATTACTTTGCTATTTCACTCCATTTACCATAAACACTAATGTGCATACTGATTTACTTCTATGATGATTTGAACTTCATTTGAAAGTTTTATTTTGCATTTTACAGCACAAACACTAAGACATCTGCTAAACAAACTTGGCATTAAACCTTCTCTGCCCTTGAAACTCACATTCATTGAAACAACATTAAAACCCACATTCAAAGAAAATACATTTTACCGTGGCAGATAAAAATTAATTCTGGGCTGTTTTCAAATCATAGGCCCCTTGCATATGAAACATACATGTGCTCTTTGATACACCTTCCTATTGCTTTGAACATTTTTCCAGTAAACAAAACAAAACTGTCCAATTCAGAACATTTCCATCATAAAAGTCTACTCAAACTTCTACAGTCCACTATTATCAGTAAATATGCACAATTCTACAGTCCACCATTATCAGTAAATATGCACAATCTCTGAAGTAGTAAAAAAGTCATCTAAATAATTCCACGTTAAATAAATCTGTAATGAAGAGGTTGGTGCTAGCAGTCACCTTTATATTTCATGGTTTCATCGAAAAATAAAGTGTCTGATGCCCCTGTGGAATAAATTGCCTAAATTACATTAAAAATAAGCTAGTAATCTTGCAATAGGAAATGGATGGCAAACTGATAACAGGGTCATAGTATCTTAATTTTCAGTACGGCAGCATTCACCCCTTATGGGAGTAGAACCAACAACCTTCTGCATCAAAAGCAAGTACACAACCTTTTGTGCTATTAGCAATGTAAGCTGACTTAGCATCATCAGCACTAAACTTCTCTTCCCCTGCAGCTCTCAGCTCCTTGTAAAATCTACTCAATACTCAACTGCATCTCAACCGCAGCACAAGAAGTCTGGAAAACAAATTTATTGGGATGGGTCAAAGGGCAAAACCAGGGACACATTAAACATTGCTTGTATAATCTTGGAAAGCTGCTATAATAAAATGCTGTTACCACCATACATTTTACTGCCAAGGTCCCTGTGCAAAACAGTCAACAGCAACATACCACTACGCCAAATCAGCTGCTTTGTGAAAGAGAGGAAGACTGAAACTTAAATGGCTATCATTTAATGAATTCAGTTCTTGCCATAGCTGTCAACCTTAGCCCAAAAAACCTGGACAAAGCCACTAGCAGGGTATTACAGTCTCAAAAATAAGGACAAATTTCAAATAGCCATCTTATAAACTTAAAAAATTGCTATAATAAAAGGTTGTGTTACTATATATTTATTGCTAGAATAAAACGTTGTTTTACTATGTATTTTCTGAAGAATATGAAGTCTGAAATTCAAATGCCTGTCAATTTTACTTCTGACGAACAAAACAATTTTCAGCAGAGGCCCAGGGAGAAATACTGTAGACACATGTCTTTGTAAAATGGCAGGACACCACAGCAAATCCACACAAACACAGGGATAAGATGCAGACTCCACACAGAAGGCACCCCAGCCAAGAATCAAACCAGAAAACCTATAGCTGTGAGGCAACAATACTGCCACTGCACCATCAAATATGTAAGGAACTAAACATTCAGAAGCCTGAAGTCTGAAATTCAAATGCCTGTCAATTTTATTTAACATTTGTTAATCAGGACAGTCTGACTTGGAACAAAAAAAAACAATTCTCAGCAGAGGCCCAGGAAGAAATAATGCAGACATGTCTTTGTAACATGGGAGGACACAAAAGCAAACCCACACAAACACAGGGCGAAGATACAGACCCCCCCCTCACAAAGAAGGCACCCCAGCCAAGAAGCAAACCTGAGAACCTGCAGCTGTGAGGCAACAATGCTACCACTGCACCATCAAATATCAAGTATTGCAACATGTATAAACCACAGATATTATGAGGAACAGTTCAGATCAAATATGAGGCAAAAATCTGCAATTTTTTTACAAATGGTGGTGGGTAGGGAATTCAGGTCTTTAACACCTGCATACAAGGTACAGGGTTCAAGCCTGAGGTATTCCCTACCACACCACCATGAGCCTAACCACCAGTATATTGCACCAGGGGCATTTTCACACACACACACACACACACACACTCTCCCCCCTGTACACTTACCTGGTCCTGTAGTACATCCCTGTCTGCACACCACCATAACTCCAGGTCCCTGTCCGCAGAATCACCACCACTACTTCCATAAATCCAGGTCCAAAACCCCCGACGAGTGCAGCTGAAAGCCCGCGCAAATCTGACCTTGCCCTTGCCCGTCGCGAGATCTTACCCTGCAGCAAGCTCCAATCCAGACCCGAGATCCTTCTCCTGACTGCCGACCTTGCAGTCCGACCCCGACGCGTTTCCCCAGCGAGTTCCCAGGCAGTCTATGCAGTTTAAAACTGCATAGACTTGTGGGAGCGCTCCTGTCCACGTGTCTCTATCAGGACTGCTGCTGAGACAATCTGCGCATGCTCCATGCTCCAGACTGTCTCAGCAGCAGTCTGGACTAGTGCGCATGCGCGAAGTCCGCGAAATTTTAAAATATTTTTTTCTTATTTTTTTCTTTTTATTTTTTTTATTTTGTTAATTTGAAGTTGAGGGGGCTGCAGTCCGGCAGTCCAATAGCACGGGCCGCCCCTGCATATATGTTTTGCATACCTGTTGTATGTCAAATTGAAACACATGGCAGCTGGACCACCCCCGCACCAGAACTTTTTGTATTTATGACTGTATTTGTTTCTCCACTAAAGCTCCTCCACATATCTTAGAGTAATAGAACCTGTGAGTGGCCAAACTCTCAGCCTCTATCTGCCATGCCTTTGTCTTGCCACAACCAGTCATGGCAGTGAAATATCTACAACATTGCTTCAGTGTGCATTTACACTCACATACAGCACTGATGTCATGGACCTGTGACTGCCATACTTGCTAATGCAGAGGCTTGCCATCATCCCCTTTCACTAGCAAATGTCACACATGGGCTCTGAGTGTCTGGGCAGGATTTCATTCTAAACAGTGCTGAAGTTATTCAGCCTCTGCTTACCAACATGCCCTACCGACGTGATGACACGAGTGAGCACAAGATAAGGTAATTATACAGTCTACAAAGACAACAATGGTTTACATGTCAGCTATTGAAAAACAGGCAACAAATCTACACAGCTGTATAATGACTGGGACATTCTGTGTACAGATACTAGTGGTGTGCCCCAGCCTTTTCTGTTAAGTACTAGACATGCATAAAGGAAATATGTATGTCCTACATGGTGGGCTGCCATGTTACCCTTAATCCACTGACCATACATGGAGTATACAGATGAAGGGGATGTGTTCCCTATGTACGCATCCAATAATATTTATAAGGAAGATGTTTCAATTTTGTTAAATCATACATACAAAATAACACAGTACTATCTCAACTTAAACTCTGCTATAGTCTTTCATTTACTGTCCCCTTCAGCCCACTTTTCCTTAGCCAAAAATGCTCTTCTCCCTAAACTGGAATGCAATTTTCCTCTGATTACGTTTCACTCAGCACAAAATTCCCAAAGACTTCAGATCACCTAAAATAAAATTTGCAGATCTGCCCTCCTTACTGACAGCTGATCTCACCGTTGTAACCTCCTACAATGTCTAAACTGGCTTGCAGTCATCAAAACATCAACTTATCTTCTAGGCACTCTTATTCACAGATACTAAACAATGGCTATTACATAATTTTGGAACAGAAACTATCCGTCCAAGCTCAGTAAGAACATCTTAACCCAAAGAAGTGCCCATGTGAAAGCTATAACATGAAGTAGACATCCATATAAAACAGTTACTTGAAAATGTGCCTTCTCTTGACTAGACCTGGCATTATGGAACAGAATCTTACATGAATTAAATGATTGGAATCTTTTCCTGAGTTGAAAAAGGCCTTCTCTGAATACTTTACAAGGAAACTAAGTGTAAGTGAATTAGGGACAACGGTTATCCTCCCCATTTGTTACAAAACAGCATAATACCTCATGCAAGACAGTCACAGTAAAATGTTGAATTCTATCAGCATGCTACATAAAGCATGACAGTCTTTCCCTGCTTATCTTAAATGTTGTCCTGCTTGTTTCCTGAAATGCTGAAATTTGAAATTTTATGTTTACATTTCAAATATGTAAACAACTTTGGTTTTCTTGTTAACCCTATATCTTGCAACATTTTTCTGTACATAAGACTGTAACAAGCATCTGGCTCTGCAACAAGCATGTGTTTGTTTCAAGATCCTTTACAAAGATTTCCTCTTGTATTTGTTCTTATGTACTGCATGCTACTTGAATATTCTCATAGTTTGCTTTTGGTTCTATACTTTTTGGTCATGGCTAACAAGGCTCTTTGAACCAACCCATCTTCCCTGTTACCATGTATTAAGTAATACACAGATAGATAGATAGATAGATAGATAGATAGATAGATAGATAGATAGATAGATAGATAGATAGGTAGATAAATACATACAGTAAATAAGATAGTTTTTAACATTTGCATAAACCCAAAACTGCCCTGCCATTCCCAGTCCCTAAACCTAAAATTCCTTTCTAGTTTTCTAACCCTACAGTCCCTTACTGCTTCCTAAACCTAAAGCCCCCCAAACCCAAAATCCAACTACCAGTCACTGCCTGAAACCCTCGTCTATGTCCTAGCCCCTTCCCACTCCCTCCCCATGGCTGAAAGGCTTACCTTGCTCAAACCTGGCTTTTGTATTCAGGTTAGATGGTGAAGCTCCACTCTTTCTGCATGGCTTCTGAACTTCTCCCAAGCATGCAGACAAGTTTGAGCACAAGCAGCCATGTGAGATAGAAGATGCCCAAGTGTCTGGCTATGAGACAGTGCTCTCTCAGCACGTGAGATGCAGGCGCTTGTAGTAGGTTTGTGTACACGGCCTTAACACTAGACTGTACTCATTCTGTTTCTGTTAATACTGTGCATAAAACAACACATGTAAAACAAGCTGTTGTATGCAATGACTGCATAGTCTGTTATTCATTACAGCATGGCCTGGTTACCAGTGTCACTACCTAAACACCACCAAATGCCCTCTGACAACTAAGCTAGCCTGGAACATGTGAATTTTCTCATTTTATTTGTAATGTTGTCAGAGGTGATATAATTTCTTTTTCTTAAATGCTGCAAGTCCTGTAATGCCTAATGCAGATGCCGCACTTGTAGACAGCATCCGCACCACTGTGCATTCACGAACAACTTGAGCAAAGCAGTCAGTGGTACAACTTGAGCACATGCTTTGCTCTACACCTGATCTCTTGCACTTTTCTTTGCTCTATAATCTCACATTTCATCACCTCCTTGTACTACTCATTTTGATTATGATCTGTTGCCTGTGAAATTCTGCCTCACTACTACATTCTAATATCTCAGGAAACTGGCATTTGCCTTCTTCCTGTGCAGGGCTTGCATTGATATGAATACTGGTTTATGTGTATGTAACATTTATTCGCTACTTCTACTTCTGCTTCTGTTACTGGTACATTCAGTTCCCCATTTTTTTTTTTGCTAGCTAGGGCAGGATGTTAATTCAAATGGACTTGCTTTCAGGTTCAGCCCAGGGAAACAAAAAAATAATATCAAAAACACGGTAGGTTAACAAAACCTGACAGCTGGTAACACACAGAATTAGTTAAGCACTATTTACAAATTTTATACAGCTGGAGCAAACATAAAAACCACAACAGTTGTTACCATTTGTGAAAAAGGAAGAATCAAACAAAAGCTAGATATATTCACATATTGACAAGTTAACCCCTGTCAGAACCTGTAATTATATACTATACTATCATGTAAAGAATATTGGATTTTATGCAATTAATTCATGTAAAATGCTGTTTTTAAATAAGTGAATTATACATAAGTACTTTATTTTTTGGTGGAGTACAGTTGTGAGTATTTTAATGTAAAGCACTGAGTGTGTGCATCTCAGAGCTGTATTGATTTGATGGCTGCAATATGGTTGGCATCACTTTTTTATGTCAGATGACTTGTCATTTTCATGGTGTTTGTGACTGTGCTGGCGATCTGATGTTAGGCACATTTTGATGCACTCACCTTTTATTTAAGAAGTCTGTCTTTTTTTTTTCTTTCTTTTTACCAAATCTAAGTAGCGATGATGAGCAAGCTTGACAAAGACCAAAACCAAAAAGATTTGCCTGCCCTGGAAATCCAAATAAAGGGTGAAGCCAAAATGTTAAAAATTACTCCTTTATTCAAAGCGAGTAGATAATAGTAACAGCTGGTGTAGTCCCAAGCACAAAATAATGCCACAGCAATGCGTACGTTTTCGACTCAGTACATACAAGTCTTCTTCAGAACTCAAAAAACCAAATCTACTGCAATATGCAAAATGGCAGCAAATTCAGAGAGTGTAGAGACATCCGAAGGATTCACCAAGTTAGGTTCTTGGAAATTACACCCTGCTGATAATTCTGTATTTTATAGCTCTGAGTAGCACCAAATAACAAATCAAACAGCAGAAGATAAAGGACTGCACCACCTCCACTATATAGTATAGAAATATTTTTCCTTTACATTTTTGCTCCCATTAAGCCCTCCCCTAGTAAGCTAGGCCCATTTATAGGTTCATAGGTTCATAGGTAGGTACTATGCTATCGGCCAAAGGGCCTACGTAAGCCTAGCCAACAAGGCTCCCTGGCTTACGCCACCTAAGAAAGTTATTTTCCTGTGCCACTGTCGAACAGAGACACAGAAGTGATCCCCGGGGTGTATTTCCTATTTCCCAACCACTCATCACGATTTTTCTTGAAGAGTACTAATGAAGAACTTTGCTTGACATAGATGGGTAGCCTGTTCCAGAGTATGGGAAGTCTCTGGGACAGGAATCTATCCCTCCAGCATGTCCTGTTTATTGTGGTGACAAGGTTTAGGTCCCTAGAGCATGTAGCTCGGAGGGATTGGGATTTCTTTAGGTGTAGCATGTCCAACAGCTCTGGGTTTGACATAGCTTTATATGCTAGGCAGAGATCACCTCAGAGTAGGCGATATGCTATGCAGTAAAGCTGGAGTTTTTTGAGGCGGTCAGTGTAGGGCATTTGTTTGAGGCCAGTAATCCTCTTTGTGAGGTACTTCTGTGGCCTTTCCAGCTGCTGCAGATGTCTTGTGAGGCACATTCCAAAAGGGGCGTTGTACTCTATAATGGGTCTAATGAGTGTCGAGTACAGGGGAACAATGACCACTTTTTTCCTGGATGAGAACCCTTTTACGATGAGGTGTGTCATGTAGAAGGACTTCCTGTCTACTGTGGTGATGTAACTATCAAAGGAGAGACTACTGTCCACCTTGGTCCCAAGGTCTCTTATCACACATTCGGTGTTAAGTAGATTGTTGCCTATGTGGTTGTTCATGGGTACAGAGTATTTACCAAAGGGGATGACACTGCACTTTTTGGCATTGAGCTTCAGGCCATGCCTTTGACACCAGGCATCTGTCTTAGTGACGCCCTTCTGTAGGATGTCCACATCATTTGGGGACTTGACAATGGCTCCTAGTTTCCAGTCATCTGCGAACTTCGTTAGCCAGAGGCCTTCTGTGTTAGCCTGTACTTCAGTAAAGTAGATACCAAACAGGAGAGGTCCCGGGACGGAACCCTGTGGTAGTCCACTTGTCACTGCTTTGAGGTCAGATTTGGAATCTGCAACTTTTACAGTGTGGGTTCTGTCAGTGAGCCAGTTGGCAACCCATCTTGTGATGTAGGGATTTATACCTAGTTTAGTGAGTTTAGCTATAATTCCAGAATGGGGGATGGTGTTGAAAGCCTTGGCGAGGTCAAGATAGGCTGTGTGAACCACCTTACCCTCATCTATGGCTTTGGTGACTGCCTCAAAGAAGTCGATCAGGTTCAGGAGGCATGATCTGCCTTTCACAAACCCGAACTGGGAGGGATCCAGAGTTTGGCGGTTACCAATGTCTTTGTTTATGAGTTCCATGATGATACGTTCCATGGCCTTGCAGACCAGGCTCATCAGGCTAATAGGTCGATAGTTCCCGGGATCAGTGGTGGCTCCCCCTTTGTGGAGTGGGATAACTGTTGCTGTGCGCCATTCAGTGGGCACAAAGCCTGATGCGCGAGGCTATTATTGAACATGGTGCTTAAGTGGGGAGCCAGTTCGTTCTGAAGTTCGTGTAAAACGCAGCCTGGGATGTTGTCTGGTCCCATGGATGCTGTGTTTTTGGCTTTAGAGAGTACAGCTTTTACCTGTGTAGTTGTGATTACAGGGACTCTGCATTCTTCCTGTATATATATGGGCCCTTTAGGGGGGGGGGTGGGGTAAAGTTAGCACTGAACCTATCTGCCAGGATGTTGGCAATATCAGTTGGTTCTGTAATTTTCGTGCCGTTGTGCTGTAACTTAGAGCAGATCTGGGTGTTGCCATCGAGATTCTTGACATAGTTATAAAATGCTTTGTGGTTGTCCTTAGAATTAGTGGCAATTTTATTTTCATAGCTAGCTTTGGAGGGTCTTATAAGGGATCTCAGCTTCTTACTGAGGCTGACCAGGGAGCTCCTCCACTCATGGGATTTTACTCTTTTTTGCAACAGTTTCTTCCTTCTGTTGTACAGTTTGTTTAAGGCAGGGGACCACCAGATTGGCTTCCTTTTTTTTGGAGGATAGTGTCTTGGTTCTGTTTGGGATAGCACGATCCATGCACTCGTGTAAGTGCTTATAGAGTGCATTTGTGTAGGATTCAGCAGTTGTAACTGTATTGTCCATCTGCATGGGTGTCATGAAGTTCACCACTTCTGTCTTAAAAAGCATGAAGTTTGCTTTGGAGAAGTTTTTTACCGTGGTTTCCTTAATGGGGGTGGGGGCGGGATGTGGATATCAAGGGTGATTAGCTTATGATTGGATCGGACCAAGGAGGAGTTGACTTCAGGTTTGGAACACCGGTCACTCATGTTGGTAATGACTAGGTCTATGATATTGTTGCCCCTGGTGCGGGTGTGGCTAAGTTGATCCAGGGCATTGGAGTTTATGAATTCCAGAAAGCGTTGAGCTAAGAAGTTGGTACACGAGTAGTTTTCCCAGTTAATGGTGGGGTAGTTGTAGTCGCTCATTGTTAGGGTGTTTGGTTGAACCCTAATATTTTCCAGTACATCAAGAAAAGAGGAGTGGGAATCCTGGGTCATGGTGGGAGATCTGTAGCAAGCTACAATTTGGATTGCAGTTTTGCCCAGAGTTAGTTGCACTTGGATAACCTCGGATGCATTATGCTGAGCAATTAGCCTGGAGGTATGGATATCCTTAATGAATATGGACAAACCTCCGCCTTCGGTGTTTCCGTCCAGGTTACATGGCCGAAAAGTGTGGTATGAGTTATAGCCTGGTAGTGCAGGGGTGCTCTCTGGAGCCTTGAACCAGGTCTCAGTCACTGCACAGATATCAATGTTCTCCATTTTAAGGACCGCCTCGAGTGAGTGCATTTTGAGATTTAGACGTCTAGCATTGAGTAGCATTACCCTCAGTTTTTGCTTGCCTGTTTCTGTTACAGTGGTGAATTTGTTATTTGAACCTTGTCTAAAAAAGGCACTATAGGGGCAGCAAGAGCCTTAGCCAGTATCCAGAATTCCAATGGTGACAGGTGCAGGCCATCTGTGGCAAAGCATCGTGGTCTGTCGACCATGTCATCCCAAGCAGACAGATACTGGATCCCCTTAGAATGACACCAGCAGCTTAGCCAATTGTTGAAGTCATTCCTAATATATGAATGATGCACCTAGCATTTTTTAGGGACAACAGGCACCTAGTGAAGTCTTCATCCAGACAGTCTTGAGAGTTGTTTGTGCCCTCACTGGCACTGAAGCAACTGAGGACATCTCTTTTATGGCCCTAGTCCTACCCTTTGGTGGCTACATCAGCAGCTGTATCACTGCAGGCACCACATAAGCCCCTCAGGCCCTCACATGTTGCTCCTTTACATTTTGCAGCAAGAGCAACCATCACTGGCTTGGGAAGTCACATCCCACATCCTCCCTGTACTGCTTTGTTGCTTCACGCAAGCCTCATCTTGCTCCAGAGCATCAATGAATCAGCTAGGAGCCACCTCCCACTCCAACAATTGCCACACCCATCTTACTCTGCCAGATCCATCAGGCACAAGTGCCACTACCTGACCCTGGCTCACCAGAGTTATAGGCAGGGCTTTGCCTCTCTTCACCATAGAGTTAGCTATATAGTATCACACTAATACATAGAAACATAGCTGGTTCTTCTACCTCCCGGTACTGTTCCCCAATCTGGCACCCCTCCCCACCATTTTATCTCCCATCCCTTTCTTCATAACCATTTTTGTATTTTACTTACAACACCATCACTACTCCACATCTTATTAAACAATAATTCCTCATACCATCTATTCCAAACAATCCAAATGACACTTGCAATTATTCTATCCATATAATCTGTTTGTACATTAAATATTTCTTTATACAATCCATATATAATTCTATACACAGTGAATTTCTCAAAACATTCGGGTTTAAATTATTTCCAAACCATTCCAACTCTGTCACATTCTAATAAAGCACGCTTCATTGAGTCTTCTGCTTTATGAATATTACATAACCTTTCCTCAAGTTGCTTATATTTCATTAAACCCCTTTTACAGTAATCTTTAAAACATTAGTCTCAACATAAAAGCATTAATTTCGTTAACCATTTTTAAATCTGCTTTGCTTTCCCAGAATTGCCTTCTTAACTTATTCACTTTTCTGTTCTTACAACTTCCCATAATAGCATTTTCCTTAATTTGCTCCTATCATTGTTTTCTTGTGTTGGGTAATCCATCCCACATAATCACCCATTTTATTTATTTATTTTTTCAGTATATTCTACAATTTCTTTGCATTTTTTCTTCTTCTTCTTCTGTTTCCTCTCTAAAGTTCTCTACAGTTTTCCCACAATACTCTTCCCAATGTATTATAGTCTTTTATACTCGTGTTTTCCTAAATCCAGTATAAATGTAATGATGCCATATCAACTACTGAATTTTAACATTTTTAGTGATGCTTTTTCCACCTTTACTAGAAATGCAGAAATACTACTCATAAGAATTTTTCTAATACACAATGATTAGTCAAGTAAACATTCTTAGCATATGTTACTTTTAAAGTTTTCAGCATACTGACAACTTTCCCATCTTATTCCATCAAGTTTTGCATTGTGTCACCACCGTTTCCCTCTTTCCAACAACAACCCCATTTTAAATACTTCATTTTCTGAAAAATATACTCCTTCTGCATCACCAGTACTCCCAGATCCATTACTTTTCTTTTTATTGTAATTCCCTGCACTACCTTACTAATGCTTATTAACCCTAAACCTGTCCCTGCCTCTGCCCCAGCCCCACATCATATCTTAAAAAAACATTTTCATAACACTACCACTACACAATGCACTCAGATTCATATATAAAGCAGCATACCTGGACAACATTACCTCTAACAGTGCCCTAGCCATCACTCTAACCCTAACTTGCAAACACTTGCAGACATATTCCCATCCCTTAACACTTTACCTTTTAATATAGCCAAATGTTTTTGGCATTAAAATCCCAAACTCACACTTACCTTACCTGTATGCATTCAATCTTTCTTCTTTCAACATCTGCAGCACTTGCACAATGAGTACTCTTTAACACAAACACACACACACACACTCACACACACGCACACACACACACGTATTCTATTCATATAATCTATTTGTATGTATATACATGTGTGTGTGTGTGTGTGTGTGTGTGTGTGTGCGCGCGCGTGCATGTTTGTAGGGTCTATATTAAAAGACCAAAGAGGTGTTTCAGCGAACACCTATTGGTTGACACGTAATGAGCGAATGCACTAAAGCGCGAATGCTCAAAACAGCGATTTATTTCCCTGGGAAAGAAACCACTAGCACAAACACACACACATACACACTTTAAAACCTAGCAACGTGGGGGCCTTCACCCCCCCACCCCCTACATGGGGGGCTGTGCTCCCCACACCCCATTAACTAAATATACCAACTCCGAGATCGCACTACAGTGAGGAAAGGGGTGAACACATGGGGATGGCCAAGCAATTTTTTTCCCAGGGAAAGAAATCGCTGTTTTGAGTGTTCGCTCTTTAGTGGGTTCATTCATTACATGTCGACCAAGAGGTGTTCGCTGAAACACTTCTTCGGTCTTTTAATATAGACCCCGTTTGTATGCACTACCATAGCATAAACTCAGTTATGAATATTTCACAGTCTATAATATTTTCTTTGTAATGAATGACATATTTATTAATGTTACACTTCCCTGCTTTATAATACTTATGGTTAATTTCTGACTTTTATTTTTCATCTTCACTGATGTCATAGTTCTCTACTCCATATCATTTGTTTCATGTCTATTTATATTTAGATTGAAAAACCATTTCTGAACATATAAAGGTAAATATTGCTATAAGCAGAAAGTAGTAATTCCTACCTTAGTGACCATTAATACTCCGACTGAATTTGTTCGATAAGCTGACATCATGACTTCTACATTGACATCATTTAATGAGGCCATAGTATTTGTCCCAGCATTGTTAATAAGGCAATTCAGTCCCTCATTTCCTGTTAGACCTTCAACTTCTTTTACAGCTTTTTGAATACTGTCTTCATCATTCACATCTAGAAAAAAAGGGAAATAAAGTCATGTAAGGCATCTAGCCCCTCTCCCCAAGATCTCTGGGGTCATCTCAGCAGTTTCAAAGAAAAATTAATTTAGCCTACCACTAAATGGTGATTTGATGGTTGATGACTTTATGGTATTTTGGAGAACTTGCACCTGTCCGTGATATATAAGGGCAATGTTTAATGGCCTAATGTTTTTTTTTATAAAAACGAGAGGGTGATGTCCCCTCCTTTCCAGCTACAATGATTAATGAAAATACAAGTTTGTGTCTAGATCTAGGGATGTCATTGTCCCCCCTTTACTCAGCCCTCATTAAGCCATTCATTGAGTATAATGCCCCTTTTGGCATGTATCTGTCCAGATACATGCAACAACTGGAACACCCATTTAGATACCTTACTAAAATGATACAAGGCCTGAACAACATGCCCTGTTGCTATACTCCATATCCTACAAACTGCTAAGAGGTAATCTGTGTCTGACATACAAGGCTTCCTCTGACCCAAATACTGACAGATTTACTGCACAACTGAAAATCAAATGGCATCAGAAATTCTTGGTCTAGAGATCTAAACCTCTTTTGCAACATCAACAGGACAATTTGGAGGGACGGATATATCTTACAGAGGATACCACTACTCTGGAACAGATTCCCTATCCACATAAAACAAAATTCATCCCTGTCCATATTAAAAAGTAACTTGGATCTCTGGATGGGAAACAAAAATTACCCCTGTACTACTAATGGACACAGGCAGCTCCTAAATGCTTTATCCCATGCATGGGTCCCCTCAAATTATCTATGGTATGATAGCAGTTATTCTCATTTAGGAGTAATTTATATTTATTGACCATGAGATGGGTAAGGCCAATCTCTAACCAAATGGGATAAGTTCATTCGAGCACAAAAAGAGAAACTGGCTGAGCTTACAAGGGCAGTTAATCTAATACTCACCAATGAATCTATGAACCTGCAATGAGTATCTGAGGGAAAAGGGACCTAACAAAGAGAACTCAGCCTGCAGCTCCAGCTTGAATCAGATGCTTTAAAGAAGAAAACAAAACAGTTGTGACAGCTTGCTTCTGGCTCATTAATTCGCTGAACCATGATCCCAAGACAAACTTGTACTTCGGTTTGAGCTTTCCAACTCACCAACTACTGGTCTTGCATGCAATGTTACACTGCAAAAACACAAGGTAGGCAAGCTGTGATTCTGTGTTGCTGATGTGCAGTTTAAAGTTTTAAAAAGTATGCAGTTTACCGCAATTCCTCTGCATGAAGGGATGGCTCCTAAACTACTGACCTGATATGGGTGTGGTCCTTGTTCAGCACCCCCTAACCCTTTTTTTTTTACCTGGGTGCGGCTCCATCTCTATGCTGGACCTTGTACTGAAATTAATAGGATTTTCAGTCATCTAATGCCTGCAGCACCAGATCTGACATAAGGGTGGAGATTGTGTTATGAAAATATTAACCCAACTAATTTCAGAGGTTTACTGTGCTATTTAAAGTTTTTACATTGATATTCAATGCTAGTGTAAAAGTTCTAAGTGTTGCAGTGTCTCAAGGAATCAGATGTAGGACTCTGCCAATCCTTATTAACCTACAGAGCTTGAGGACTACAGAGTCCTTCTTTTGGACTTGAGCATGGCATAGCATGTTGCACCTGGCATAATTAATTCAGAATTCTGTTGGAAAACCTAGTCTAATAAGCTTAAGGAATGTAGTTTGACAAATCTTAGCTTTCCCAATCATCACAAAATTTATTCCATGATCTTACAGTGGCAGGTACTTAATGTATCACATTCCTTACCACCACATATTCCATGTGTAATACATTAAGTTGTTATCTCCGCGTCCTGTCCATAAATGTGCTCTGCCCACTGCAAGCTGATGACACTGACAGGTTCCAGAGGCTACTAAATTACCAGGTTATGATTAACACTGACCACAGAGATCCATTATACCACATCAGATAGAATTCCAAGACACTGGGGCAACCCTGCCAAAAGCTTCCATTATGAAGGAATTTGCAGCACTGATCTGTAGTCACCATATATTGCAATAACTCCAACTCACAGATGACAACCCAACATAACAGAAATATACAGTGCTGCATAATGCATGTTACTTTCAGAAGGACATCACACAGAAATTGTGAATCACAAAAAATCTTTGAATCCAGAAAACAATTTGGGTATACTGAAAGATGTGTAAACTGCAGCATAGTCTCCTGCATTGCATCAAGGTGCTGAGCACACCTGGATATTATCTTAGGGTTAAATGCTCCTGCTCATGTAAGTAGTTATGCCACAGATCACTTGTTATAGTTGATTTATAATGCTGGACTGCAGGTGATCTGCTTGCTTTTGCTTTATATATTTACTTATTTTAAATAAGTCATCAGTTTTATTTATAATTTACATATTTTCCCCATTGTATAACACACTGTGGTAGGCTCATAGAAGATTATTTTATGTGCCCCAGAACTGCAAGGCTCCTGCTCTTGCGAGTGACCACTGGCAGTCACGGTCATAAGCAGTAGTTCAAAAGGTTCATGACACTAAGATCCCCAGTAGCACATCTCAGCATAACAAGTATAACTAACAAAACCAGTGGACTGGGGCAGTGAGTGGTAATCAGACCCTTTTGCCCGGAAAGTTTCAAGGCTGTTTTAAACTCACTCAGATTACCCATCTCTATAAGTTAAGTGAGTGTATGTCCTGGGCTGAAATATATGGATAGCAATACTGCTTTTTTACCTTGAAATTGTACTGTTAATACCAGAATTAAACTGATAGCACAGCAGATTTGTTTCATCAATGAAGAGTCACATAAAGATACAACTCTAATATTTTACTATACTTCTAGAAACAAAGCAGAATTAAAACCAGCTTCCGGCTTGGTCAAGGTCCTGTATTATTTAGGTAAACATACTTGTTATGGACTCATGTCTAGCTTCATGCAAAGTACTTTGTGTAATTTATAAGCTTCGGATAGTAGGAGTTGTTTGGGTAGATCTCTTGATGTTTAGAGCTTTTCAGAACCTCTTGATAAAGCATCCATTAAGTGCAACCTATCAAAATAGTTCTATCAGAGCAATAGCTGCATGTTTTGCAGATACTCTATAGCTTTTAGCACAACCCTGAGGTTCATACTCCCTAATTAACCTGGTACTGCTTTGACTTAGAAGTAAAGGTAATATTTCTCCTTTTAAGTGTTCTGCTGTTGCTATCATCATAATTACATCTTGATATATCAGTACATGGGAGTTTGCCTTTCTGTTATACAACATTTTGTTTTCACTACCTCATACATTACTATAAAATGGAAATTTTTAATAATTTTGCACAAAATGATCTAACGAAAAATAATTTCCTGACAAAATGTTTCCATTATTTGCGCTTTCCCACCTTTTCTGTAACTAGTCTAGTCCAGATACAGATTTGCTGTATCCATGTAAGCTTCTGAGCCCCCCCAAGAAGCCTTTCTGTGTTGGAGGGAAGCCTTCTAGCTTATCAGTGGGAGTGGTAAGCATTAGGTAGCCTATCTACCACAAAAGGAGTGGTTTCTGGCCCAGAAATTGTAGCTTATTGGCCGTTTGAGCAGTTTTTCCATCTCTTTCAACTTTCTGGTTTAAAAGCCCACATTTGCACTTGTTTCCCACCTTTCCTGTAATTAGTCTAGTCTAGATAAAGATTTGCTGTATCCAGGAGTGTTTGTAAGCTTCTGAGCAGTGCCAAAGTCTGCTCTTCAATTTTTCCGTTAGATCTGCTAGTTCTCTCCTTTCCTGCACTTTTACTAGCTTATTAGTCTAGCACTTTACCAGACTTGCTGTAGCAATTATTGTAGTACACAAAAGCGCTACCAGCACTAAATCTTCTACAAGGAAACAGCTCCAGTACTTATTATTAATGCTCACCTCTCCAGACCTGTCTAAAGGTCAGTTCCCTGTGCTTTCTCCTATTAACCTGGTGAACTTGGGCATCCTGAGGCAATGTAGCAACTGCCTCATGTACACTGACAGCCATCTCCTCTTACCTCCCAACACTCAGACTTGCAAGAGATGCACTTATATATCCAAACTGGAAGCCACGCACTCTCCAGCCAAGACCGGAATAGCTAGTCAAGAGGAGAAAGTCAACAATTGCACCACACCACATGGAACATATAGCCCTCCAAAACACACACCAGCACTGCCTTCACATAAAAACACAAACCACACACCCACCTTTGCGGAGGTTCACAATAAAAATTTACCCAAACAGCAGAGACCTCCAAGGCAGAAACACACTCGACCACCACAACACAGCACTAATCACGAGACACATAACTCTCCTAAACAGTGTGCCGCTCAACCAAAGCCCCTAAGGCAAAACAGCATGCCCAACACACTAGTCATAGGTGATTCGATAGTGAGGAACACTGATGTCCCACTCACTAGGTTAAATAAGGAGAAAGTAACAGTCAGCTGCCTGTCAGGTGCCAGGATGCGCCACATAACGCACGCCCTCAGGTCCCTCAACAACAGGTACAAATATGTCTCTGTCATTGTACATGTGGGTGTGAATGACCTGAGATGTAGCTCCTTGGGCTACATAAAAAGAGACATGGAGGAGCTCTCGGATTATATAGCCCAGGCGGGTATGACCCTATCCCTGAGCAGCATCCTACCATCACCCAGAATGATACCACAGTACAAACAGAAAATGATTGAGTTCAACAATTGGCTAAGTTTCTGGTGTCATTCTAAGGGGATCCAGTATCTGTCTGCCTGGGATGACATGATTGACAGACCTCGATGCTTTGCCAGAGATGGCCTGCATCTATCACCCCTGGGCTTCCGGATACTGACAAAGGCTCTTGCCACCCTTATAGTGCCTTTTTTAGGCGGTGTTCAAAAGACCAAATTACCACTGTAACAGGTACAAACAAACAAATGCAATCTGAGGGTCATGCTGTTCAACGCTAGAAGTCTAAATCTCAAAATGCACTCGTTCAAAGCAATCCTTAAAATGGAGAACATCAACATTTGTGCCGTAACAGATACTTGGTTCAAGGCAGCAAAAAGCACCCGTGCACTACCGGGCTATAACTCATTCCACACCATTCAGTCCCAGAACTTGGACCGATGCTCCAAAGGCGGTGGTGTTTTCATATTCATAAAGGATGCGTACACTTCCAGACTGGTAGCCCAACATAACACATCTGAGATATTTCAGGTGCATGTAACATTGGATAAGACAGCAATTCAGGTCGTAGCCTGCTATAGGTCCCCAGTCATGTCCCAAGACTCACACTCCACATTCCTAAGCACCCTGGAGAATATTAGGGTCCAACCTAACACTCTCATACTGGGTGACTTTAACTACCCCTCCATTAACTGGGAAAACTACTCATGTACCAATACACTTGCCTAACGTTTCCTGGACTTCATTAATTCTAATGCCCTGGACCAGCTCGTTCTTACCCTCACTAGAGGTAGCAACATCCTTGACCTGGTCATTACTAACATGAGCGACCATTGCACTATACCAATAGTCAACTCCTCCCTGGTTAGATCCAACCACAAAGTAATCACCTTGGAAATCCACATCCCTCCCAGCCCCCCACCCCCAGCAAAGGTAACCACCATGAAAAACTTCTCCAAAGCTAATTTTGGGCTCCTAAAAACAGAGGTGGCTGACTTCACAGCACCTATGTAAATGGAGAATAGCTGCATGACCATCAAATGATACAACAATGCACTGTACAAACACGTACACAAATGCATGGATCTTGCCATACCCAACAGAATCAAGACACTCTCCTTCAAAAAAAAGAAGCCAATCTGGTGGTCCCCTGTCATAAACAAACTCTACAACAGTAGGAGGAAACTAATGCAGAATAAGGTGAAGTCCAAAGACTGGAAAAACTCCCTTATCAGCCTCAAAAAAAGTTGAGATCCCTCATCAAATCCTCTTGCTATGAAAACAGAATTGCAGCAGATAGTAAAGACAACCACAAGGCCTTCTATAGTTATATAAAGAATATCCACAGAATGCCCAAATTTGCTCTGAGCTACTGCACAATGGTACCTCCTATACTGAGCCAACAGATATTGCCAATATACTGGCCGACAGATTCAGTGCCAACTTTACCCCTCCCCCTCAAAGGACCAGTCACAATTCCAGTAGATTGCCAGGCACCCAGTATTACTGCTGCACAGGTTAAAACAGCACTGTCCAAGGCCAAGAATACAGCTTCTATGGGACCTGATAATATCCCTGGCTGTGTTCTACATGGACTACAGAGTGAACTGGCACCTCATCTGTGTGCCCTGTTCAATCACAGCCTCACCTCAGGCTTTGTCCCTACCGAAAAGTGCACTGCTACAGTCATCCCTCTCCACAAAGAAGGAACGACTACAGACCCTGTGAACTATCGCCCTATTAGCCTGATGAGTCTGATATGCAAAGCTATGGAATGCATCATCATGGACCTAATAAACAAGGATATAGGGAATCTCCAAACTCTGGATCCCACACAGTTTGGTTTTGTGAAGGTAGATCATGCCTGCTCAACTTGGTCAACTTTGATTCAGTCAACAGAGCTTTGGACATGGCAAGGTGGTTCATACAGCCTACCTTGATCTGGCCAAGGCCTTTGATACCATTCCCCACTCAGGAATCATAGAAAAACTCACTGTGCTAGGCATCAACCCCTATATCCCTAGGTGGATTGCAATCTGGCTCAGAGGTAGAACCTACAGTATGAAAGTAGCTGACTCCAAGTCAGACTGCCGACCAGTCACGAGTGGAGTCCCACAGGGTTTGGTCCCGGGTCCTCTCCTGTTTGGTATCTACTTCTCTGAAGTCCAGGCCAACACGAAGGGACTCTGGCTGACAAAGTTCGCAGAGAATTACAAGTTGGGAGCTATTATTAACTCCCCAAGTGATGTTGACATCCTACAGAAAGGCCTCACCGAGACCAACGACTGGTGTCAGAACCATGGCCTTAAGCTCAATGCCAAAAAAATGTGTCATCATCCCCTTTGGGAAAAACCCAGTTCCCATGAATTACCACATCAATGGTAGTCCACTGAACACAGAAGTCGTTATAAAAGATCTGGGAACACAAGTTCACAGCAACCTCTCTTTTGACCACCACATTGCCACTGTGGTCAGAAAGTCCTTCTATGTGGCACATCTCATTACAAAGGGTTTTGCATCCAGGAAGAAAGAGGTCATTGCCTCCCTCTACTCTTCCCTCATTAGGCAATCATGGTTTACAATGCCTGATTTGGCATTTACCTCACTAAACACCTGCAACAACTGGAGAGGCTGCAAACGTACCTCACAAAGAGGATCCTAGGCCATAAACATTTGTCCTATCTGGACAGACTCAAAAAACTCCAACTATTCTCTGTCTCATATTGCCTATTTAGAGGCGATCTCTGCTTGACTTACAAAGCCATGTCTGACCCAGCTGTGTTAGAAATGTTGCATCTAAAGAAATCCCAATCCCTACACACCACATGCTGCAGAGACCTCAACCTCATTACCACAATCAACAGAATATGCTGGAGGGACAGGTTCATAACCCAGAGACTGCCCATGCTATGGAATAGACTTCCCATACATGTCAAACAGAGCACCTCACTGGCCTTCTTCAAGAGAAATCTTGATGAGTGGATGGGAAATAGAAAATTCAACCCAGGGATCACTCCAGTGGTTCTACTTGATAGAGGCACTGGGAACTAAGTTCGGGTGGCACAATGCCAGGGTAATCCTATGGGCTAGGTTTGTAAATGCTCCAGGGCCATTAGCATAGTACACACCTATGAACCTATAATGGAAACAGTTTATCAAGAAATTATGGTTATTTTATAGACTATTTCTTTTGCATTAATCAAGAAGACTTTTTTTAACTGTGAGAAATTGAAAGATTTGGGCTGTATTATAAAAAGTAAGGAAGGAAGAAACTTTCTAAACTTTTAGCGCTTGACTGCATTGGTTACACATCTGTGATAACATTTATTAAAGAATGGGAGGAGGAGCATGTTGTAATTGAAAACCCTTTATGTCCAGGTAGAGATAACAGTGTTTTAGAGTTGAGTAACATGGAAGAATATAACATTACAGAGAGCCATTCAAACCACACAAATGTGGGCAAGGAAATACAAAATAATGTTATATAGTTCCGCAGGCATCAGTTTTGACACTCAACATTTTTTTTAATAAATGTCTGCCTATATCAAGCAGAGGGTACAGAAATGCTGAGAAAAGGAAATTAAAAAGAAGGCATAGGTGGGGTTTTTTAACAATAAAGTATATATGAGATAAGCAAAATTTCTAATTGATCAAAAATTTAAAAAAAATGAGCAATACAGTTTCAATTGCATGAATTCACAAAGAGAATTGCCAACACTGTGGACGTTTCATATGGGAGAAAAGAAACATGAATAGTAGATTTCCAACAGATGTTAAGTGACAGAATGACAGTGAAACAGATAAAACAACAAAGATGGAGGAAATAGACAACAGAGGACACAAAACTCAAAACTGTGAATTATCATAGGGACTAAATTTTACATACCCGTGATATCATGCACTTATTAAAAAAATGAAAGCTCTAGTCTAGGAAGGGGAAGGGAAAATGCAAAAGCATATGCATAATATAAGTAAAAGAAAATTCAAATACAGCAAGCAATTTGACACGCAGATAAAACAGAAAGGAAACCTGCATAGTGGAGGTCCTGCTGATCTTAACCATTGAGATTATAGTAAGATACACAAGGTAAATAAGAGGGAGTATTTGGACAAACAAGGGTATTATGTAACTTCAAAACCATAAAGAATGACAGGCAGGAAATGGTACATACACATGACACTAAGTAACACTATGTAGTCTAACAAAAATTAGTCTAGAATGGGAAAAGGGAATAAGAGGAAGGCAGAGCAGAGTATTACTAAAAAAAACGTCACACACAGTAAGTGATATGACACTCAAACAAGCAGTACAGCAGAAATACCAGCTAAGCATTTTAATGAAGTAGTCACCCCTGCAGGAAATCACTTAAGAGAACCCTCAACATCTCCCCTTAAAGAGGATGTTACCAATCTCCATGGCATTGTATTAGAGAAGGAAATCTGTTCATAGCTACCCTGCCGTCACTAATAAACAAAATGATGCTAACCTGTGAAACAGTTTGGATATTAGATGTAGTGAGACAATAAAAAGAGACTTGGTGGAATCAAAAGGGGAACACACATTTCTGCATTAAATGACAATGAGGGCACGCCTCTAAAGAAAAGCATACATATTAAGAAGAGAATGTTTAACCATTTATGGTCAAATTTGTTAAAGCATGTCACTACAAGGAAGAAGGTTAAAAGAGCAACAGCACAAGGCAAATACAAAAATGGCTATCTTACTATGTAGTCTGACACATTGTTTATCACAACTGATAGAATGAGTTTAGTGCATCATTAAATACAGCCTTCACAATTTAATAAAAAAGAGACCTTAGTTATTGGGGACTATTTAATAAGAAGAACAGATTCATATATATGCTGCAGAAAAGCTTTACGAGTTTCTTGTGAAGAGAGTAGTGAATCTGCAAATGGCATTTGAGATTAACTGAATGACAGATATATTTATTTTACAGGCTGTAGCAATTAGAGGGAGACAATATGCAAACTGAGTTAGCAAGATAACTTTACCTATGGCATTTATACAGGGCCTGGATAGAAAAAGTGAGATCCTATTAGCCAAAATTAAAAGAGAGTTGACTTTTTGTGTGTTTTGTCCAGGTGGAGTTGAAAATTTAGAAAGGTATTTGAATGAGGTGACATTTTCAATATTGCAATTAAGATGATCAAGGATTTTTAGAGGTCTTGAGATAGAAGTTAGCTTTTACCTACTGTCAGAAAGAATTGTTTTTATTATAGAGGAGTTTAGTAGTAACTGTTTATTACTGACACGTTGAATAAGGGTATGAAAGTCAGCATGAAGTTCTCATTAAAGAGACGAGACAGAGTGATTTGTCATCAGCATAAAGCAGGAGAGGTAGATAGGTAAGTCAAAAGCAAGTTTGTTAATGTATATATAAAAAAAAGAGGAGAGTTGCCAGAATAGATCATTGGGGACACCTTTCTGCAGACAGACTAGTGTAGAGGTTGGTGAACTGAAATTTACTAAGAAGTACTGGACAGAGGGGTAGCTTTTGAACCAGGGCAGTGTGTCATCGCTAATGCCTGTTTCAGTGAGATGGTCAAGGAGAACTGAGTGATAGACAAGAACAAAGGATTTGTTGAGGTCACTGAGTGTTCAGATAGCTGTGGATATAGTGCAACCAGATCAAAATCAAAATCCATACTGATTTTGAGAGAGAAGGTGGTATTGGCTGATTTACTGAGTGAGCTGCAAGTAAAGGAATTTACCAGAATCTTTCCAAGGGTAGGGAGCTAGAAATGGGCTGAACGACTCATGGATTGGTGGACTCTGTTTCTTGGGGAGAGGTCTTACAGCAGCATTTTTCCAGATATTAGACATTGTATTATATGTAATACACAAGGTGTAAATGTGTTTCATTGGGGTAAAGATGTTGTCTCCTCACTGATAAATAAACCATGGGTGACAGCTGTCTGTACCAGGGGGCAATCAAATTTAATCTGTTTCAGAAGAGAGAGAAGATGTCCTTGGATGTGACAGTTCTTAAGTAGAATTAAGGGGTACATGGAGGGGGGCTGGGAATGTCAGATGCAGTTTGGAATTGGCTAGAGAAAGGGTTGGGAAGGTTGCTGAAATGAGAGAAGAAATCAGAGGCAGAAAGCTGAGAAGATATGGAATTCGTGGAGTGAAGGTTCTTCCATCCTGTAAGATGGTTGACCTCTTTCCTGAAGTTTTTGGGTGATTTTATTAATGATGTTTAGTACAATTTCATCAGGTGACTTTTATCACAGCATATAGGTTGCTTGGCAAGGGTGTCTAGCTGAGTTTAGTGCAGTCTGTTTATATTTGTAAGAAGTGCTTTCCAAGAATGCCATGTTTTACATAAGAGTTGTAGAAGAGCTTTAAGCTCGTAGGTTAACCAACTGTTAGTTTTAGGTTTGTATAGTCTTTGGATTACTGTGAAGCAGGAGTTTTTCAGGTCAGTCAGTACACAGGTGGTAGTTCTGCATCAGTGGTAGGGTCATATGAATTCAGAACTGATGACCAGTCAATTATGGAGGGGGGGTGGATTGATGTTTGTTAATGCTTTTCTGTGATTTGTTACAGAAAGATATGAGCTTTGGGTTTTGTTAAGTGAAAATGGCTGAGGATCTATCTGTTCTTGTTCAGCTAAATGAGACTGAAATCACTGGGTGCTGTTTTCGATAGTTAATCATTGCCAGTGTGGTTTCTAACAGTGCGCACCAGAATTGACTTCTTTCTTTTGGGAGATTCCTACCTGCTTCTTCATGGAGTTAGTATATATTAGCTCTGGGGGGTTTGCGGTCTTGCCTTCCCAAATGGGAGTCCAATAAACACTTAAATTTAATGTCTTTGCGTGGTTGAATTCCCGACCAGTTGTGGTCAGTGAGTTAGTTTCTTGCTGGGTTGTAATTTGATTACTCATAGTGGAAGTACTTTACCTGATCCATGTACTATCAGTTATGAGGTAGGGGTGGGAGGTGAGTGCAGGAAAGCCAAATGATTTACATTATGCATTGAACTTTAGCTGCTCCAGCATAGTACAAGACAAGAGAAAAAAAGGGAAAATAAACTATAGGAGTGTGAAATGTTTTACAGCTTTGAAAACTGTAACATGCTTAACACTGCTACAGACAGCATCCAGTAGTGTATTTAATTCTTTAATAGCTTTAAAAGCTGCATTACTCTTTGTAGTACCACACACAAAAAATAAGTGCAGCAGTCCAAAGTCCATTGCAGCTGTTAAAGCCTCTGAGCTTTCTACTGCCACTGTTTATGTTCTGATACCTGTCTAGAGCTTTATGTGAAAGGAATGAGAGCCAGGCTAGTTCAGGAAATTAGATTGTTTTAGATTGTTTTAAGGCAGTTCCAAGCCATGCAACAAGACAGCTAAATGACTGAAGAATTTTCCCACCCTTCCAGCCTGTGGCAGTTGCATTTCTAAAGGACAAATCTTCCCTAAATGCAATATTTCCTTTCATCAGAGAGTATTTCCATCCTTAGAGGATGACCCACATTCTTTCACATATTAAAATAAAAAGCATTACTTAGCAGTTTATCTCATTCTGTGCCATTTCTACTCTAGTATGCTTTCTCAGTCCACACACAGTGCTGAAGCTCAAAAAATGTCATGATAGTTTTATCACGAAGTCATTGACCTTGGTATTGCATCACAATACCTATCACATTTTTATTTCACACCCACTAAAGTCATAAAGCTCTTCAGGTTCAAAACATGCAACTCTTTGATTTTGCGCTGCTGTAAAAGCTGCATTATTTCCCTTTGCTAGGGCCATAAACATGCTATGCTTTTATAGTCTGAAGATGAATAAACCTAAATAAATACAAATGAAAGTTATTTCAATAATTAGCTGAGCTTTGTAAGCCAAGAAATTTGAAACTCTGGCTGACCCAGGAAAGAAAAGAACTGATGGTTAGAAAATATTATTTTTAAAAGCCTTAGTTATAGCAGTTATTTCTTTATCCTGTAGTGTGGGTTAGATACTGTGCTGCAGGAAGCCAGCTTTATATGCAGAAGTCCTTTTTTGATTTTGCTCTTCACTTGAGCTGAGAGGGTGGGACACAACTTCATGGGACTAACACGGAGCATTAGCTGAACTAGCTACACCTCTGGCTCCAGGCAGATCCCCCAAGGACCCACAAACTGAACTCATTGAACTACAGATTAATTATCAACTAATAGTTTGTTACAGAATACTTTGTATATTCCCTGAAGAGCACATAAGATTCCTCAGTGTTCTTAATAAAACTATAATTTTGGGTGACTTTAACTCATCACCATCATCATCCACCCCTTTTTCCCATTTTCTACATGGGGGTCGGGTGTTGTGTTAACTGTCACCATCACTCTCAATTCAGTGCTACACTTCTGCCTTCTTCAACAGTCATCCACCTCCTTGCTGGATGACCTCATTTCCTACTACCTTCTTCCTGTCTGTTACAAATCTTCTTCACTAGATTGTCTTCTTTTCTGCACATGTGCTCACATCACTGTAATCTGTTCTTGCTGATCTTTTCTGCAATTGGAGCTACTTTGGCTTCTGCTCTTATGTCCTTATTTCTTCATCTGTCCCACAGTGTGCATCCTACCACCTGTCTCAGGCACTTCATTTCCATCACCAATAGCTTCCTCATCTTTCCTGCCTTTATTGCCCAGATTTCTGTACCATGCAGTAGTGCTGGTTGTACCATGGTTTTGTCCATCTTACTTTTCAGTTTCTTTGGTATTCTTCTGTCATACATTACCCCTGACACTCTATGCCAGTTGGCTGCAGCCCCTCTGTTTCTAGCTTTGACCATTTCATTCAGACTCCCCTTCTCTTCAACCACCCCTCCCAGATACTTGAAGCTATTAACCTGTTCCACTATCGTCCCCTCTATATAAATTCTCATCTTCTTCTGGTTTCCTCAATCTGCTGCCATTATCACTGACTTATATGTACTTAATTTCATCCCATGTGCCTTCAGTTTTGCATTCCATTCCCCTATCCTTTATGGAAGTTATTTCGCAGAGTATGCTTGTAATGCCACATTGTCTGAATACATCGACTTTGTTGTTTTGTGCCCCCTGACTTGTTTGTTAATGTAGTCCATCACCAGTATGAACAAGAGTGGGCTCAGAGCTGAACCCTGATGTACATCTACTCCCACTAGAAACCTCTCTGTGAGACCGAACACTGTTCATACTTGAGTCATTGGGGCCTTGTACATTCTAGTTCTACCAATGTTTCTGGGACTTCAAACCATGGCAGTATTGCCCAAGCCATCTTTCTTGGGACCTTGTCACATACTTTCTCAAAGCCTAGGAATGTCCAGTTGGACTCTTTCCTCATCTCTAGCTTTTTCTTAACTATCTGTCTTGCTGAAAACATTGGGTTAGGTGTGCTGTATCCTGATCTGAATCCAAGCTGCTAATTTCCCATCTTACTTTCTACTACTCTGTTTATACATTTATCAATCACCCTCGCCAGAACTTTCATGCAATGTGACAGGAGTTTGATACCTCTGTAATTCCCACAGTTGTGGATGTTCCCTTTCTTCCTGCACACTGGCATTAGTATGTTTATTCTCCAATCATCTGGAATAAGCCTTTCTCTCCACACTGCTATGAGTACTCTCAAGAGCCATTTCTCTCCTATCATATCATATCTGCTTTGACCTCAGCTTAGCCTGCTGCCTCCCCTGACATCATCTTCCTTAGTGCTATTCTTATTCTTCTAGGGTGGGCTCCTCTTCTTCTCTCATCCTAGGCTCTGTCTGGGGAAGTACAGCCTTTGTGGGGTTTTCTTCATTTAAAATCTGCTTGAAGTACTCCTTCCATCTACCTTTGATGTCCTATGGACTGGTGAGCAGGTTGTTGCCGGCATCCCTTATGAAGGGTGTCTCATTGTCTTCTTTATCTTTCTGTCTTGCCTTGCAACCTGGTATAGTTTCTTTGTGCCACCTACTGAGTCACTTTCTAGAAGCTAGTAGAGTGCCTCTGATGCCCTATTCATTGCAATTGCAACTCCTTTCTTAGCTTTGTTAGCCAACCAGTATTCCTTCCTAGCCTGGTCTGTCTTTTCAATCTCCTAGTTTTTCCTGCACTCCTTCTTTCTTTTGATAACTTCCTGGACTTCTGCATTCCACCACCAGCTTTCCTTATCTACCTTATTTTCATACCTGGCTCGACACATATCTATTTGGATTACTTTAACTACCCTTCAATAAACTGTGGCACCTATATCTACAAAAAATCCTAGACTTAATAAGCAAACATTCTATGAGTAGTTGATAAATAAACTGACTACAGGATACATTATTCTTGACCTGATCCTTATAAATATTGCTGCCTCTTATACTACACTTCCCTTGTCTCATTCCCCTGTGAAGTCTGACCACAACTTCCAAAAGCCCCTACTGATTTTAAGAACTATAAATGTGTCAACCTCGAACTACTCTATAATGAAATATCAAAAGTCAGTTAGAAATGCACTTCCCTGACCTTAATACAGCAGCAAGCTTCACTGAAAGATTCTACACCCATTTAGAAAAATGCATATAGTTAACAATCCCTACCAGACGCAAAGTATCACAGGAAATTCAAAAACAAGCCTTCCTGGTGGTCCCCTGCCATAAATAAACTATACAACAAAGGAAAGACACTCCTTAAATTACTTAGTTGTCCAAAATCCATATTTTCAAGGACAATATCAAAAACATTACAAAAAATGACAAACAGCATCAGGTCCACCAAAGGAATCCACTAACTTAGGCTGGCCTCTGAAGTACATTGCTCTCAGCTTATTCATAATGATGCTTCCTATTCTAACCCAAAGGCAATATCCTTGCAAATACTTTTCATGCCAATTTCACCCCAAGGCATCTAGCTAAAGCCCTGAAATATCTGAATCACTTACTCCCCCAATTATCTCTAAAGAGCATTAACTGAAAGTGCTAACCAAGATCAAAAGGACTGCCTCCGTGGGATCTGACAGTATACCTGTTTAATAATGTTAAAAATGACCTTAAATTTAGCTACTGGTTTTGTCCCTGATGAGTGGTGCACTGCAGTGGTGATGCCCCTTCATAAGGGTGGCCTTACAACTGATCCAGGTAATTACAGACCTGTCAGCCTTACAAACCTTATCTGCAAAACCATGGAACATACTATAACCAACCTCATAAACTTTAACACCAAGGATTTTATTAGGCTTGATCCTCAATAGTTTGGCTTTGTGATGGGTAGAGCATGTCTGTTGAATATGGTGAATGTCTTTGAAATGGCTACAGAGGTACATGGTGATCATAGCAAACAACAAGTAGACAAAATGCTGCAACACAAAACAAAACAACCAAGACAATGAAAAAACCTTTATTTATTTATTTTATTTATTTCTCTAGCGCCTCGGTGATCATGTAGTATCCAAGGCTCATCTTCATCTGGTCTAGGCCTTTGACATTCTCCATGCTTACCTCATACAGAAGCTTTAAAAATCAATCTATATTTAGTAAGATGAATAGCAAACTGACTGAAAGACAAAACTCACAATGTGCCAGTTATATCCACCTCATTGACCAGTGGTGTCCCTCAGAACTGGCAGTGGGACCTCACCTTTTCAGCATTTACTTCTCAGATCTCTAAGCAGAAAGCCAAGACTTCTGGCTAACCAAGTTTGCTGATGAGTGCAAACTGGGAATAGTTAAGTCATCTTCTGACACCCAAACCCTCTGGAATGAACGCTCTCTCCCTCCCTATTAAACTCCTGACATACTAAAAATGGTCTCAGACTAAATGTTAACAGATGTATTATCATCACTTTTGGAAGACACCCCCTCCCTTCATGATACTGTGTAGACAACATACCACTGCTAAATCAACATGTAGTCAGAGCCATAGGAACCTGGGTTGAGAGCACCCTCTCTTTTGACCATCATGTGAAAACAGTTGCCAGGAAATCATTTTATGTAGCACTGCTAATTGCCAAATCCTATATCAGCAGGGTCTAAAGGGGTAATCCGTCCCTTATATTGAGCATTGATCTAACCAATTATTGCATACAACACCCCCTCAGGATAGTCCTCTTCAAATATATCAAAGAATTAGAAAGACCACAAAAGTTTTTAGTCTAAATTTAAAGTCTCTGAGCTACCAATAGAGACTGGAAACTACATCCTTTTATTCAGTGTATTATAGACTTTTGATGGGAGATCTCTGTATCACATACCACAGAATTAGAGACATGTGGTTGTTGTGGACCTCCTTTATCTCTGGCAGTCCAATATTTCCACCAAAACTAGACCATGAATCTAAATCTTCATCAACAGATAAATAAAACATGGTGGAGGGACAGGTTTACAACCTAGCATCTCCCAAACCTCTAGAATAAATTTCCCTGTATGTTAAATAGTGAAACAAACAATCTTTCTTTAAGAATAGCCTAGATAAGTAGCTACAAAAATACTCTGGAATTGAGTGGTAGGGCTCTCCTGGAGAGTGGAGGTGCAGCGTGAAGGATGGTACTGGCAAGGCAAAAACAGTCGTAAAACTTAGTTGCCCTGGAATATCTATGAATCTATGAAAGATTCTTAATTATGTTTGACAAACACACGCACGTACATATGCTTACACTGTGTTCAGTTTAGAATATTCAAGTTTAGGAAATGCCACTGTCTGGTCTTGCTTTTATGGCTAGAAAACGTCTTCCACTTAAAGGAAATGCTTGCCAGTTGTGTCATCATTATGGACCTTAAAGACTTGCTGATAACTAAAAAGAGTACTGAGATGGCGTGGAGTTTGGTATATAGGCAACTAGGCCGGGTATCAGCACTACAAATGGATGCCATGTACTGCATTTTTCATTTAGGGACATTTTGTTTTAAATTCTGAAATGTTTAAGTCAAGAGATACTGAACTATTCTGGCCCCCAAAATGAACCTTTACAATGCAAACCTGCTACCCATCCAGTACTAATGTATTGTGGGTAGTTAACTAATACCTATACTGCTATTTTGCTGTTTCCTGTCATGTTGAAAGGCAGTAGTGTAGTTTCTCCTATCCTGACCCAACTGTACATCTCTCTCAAGTGTTAAAGTAAATTAGTGACTAATACAGATCTACAGTCACCTTCTGATCCAGCTGTCACATATACAATAATGAAAGAGCATGACTACAGTACCTGAACCATACTCATCTGTCTACTTTCTGGGCATACAAATTACAAGGATTATACAACATAGCTACAAGTGTCCACATTTAAGTAGACTACAGTATGAGAAGAAATGTGAATGAACTGCAGAGAATCTGACAGGGATGTGCCACAAAACTGTCCTACTTCACTTTTGTTAAGCTCTTCTAGAATTCTTTGAAATTATGTGTCTTGAAACACAACTGCCCAGCTAGAAAACAGCGTGTAACTCACAGCCTAGGGATGCAGATCCTTATAACACTTGTACTCAAGGCTGCAGAGTAAATGAGCAAATGTACGACAGAAAGAATTTTTGTTTTATGGGAAGCAAGCTCTCCTGTACCCCCATGCAGAGGGGTTCATCTCCCCACACTTTTTTCTTTAATATTCTTACTTTGTGGTCACTAGACATCAGGGAATGAGCAATCACTGACTCACAGTGAAACTCTAACTCTTTTTTTCTACATGAGGCTGCAGGCCTGAAGAACTTAAAAAAATAGTTCAGCTGTGAGCAAAAACAGATCACTTCCATATGGAGCGAGCAACAGCAATTGCTACCTCAGACTCGGAAATTCAAGCAGCTGTGGTGACAGCAATCCTGCACTGAGTAACAGCAAGTAGGTCCCTTTTAACTAAATTCCTACTAAATCACACCAGAAAGAGAACAGATCATAACTAGACTTTTACGATCTGGTGGTAAATGGCACTCAAGATACTCTTTAAAAAAATGTAGATGATATGCCTGCTACTGTTCCAGGATATAAAGTTTAAAATTATTTTTAACGTTCTTCCTGTTTTAAGGCCTTTGCATAATTAATTAACCTACGTTACTGCTATACTCTTAAAAGCTCACTAACAACATACACCCTCAGAGGGTCCCATCGGGGAGTCTCATTAGTTAGCTCATCTTTTGGAACTGTAACTGGTGAAAGTGACATCAGTAAAATAACCTAGTAACATGGAATCAACTTACAAAGTGACATCAGAAGGCAAAATTCTATAAAATGTTTCAAAACAAAATTGAAGCAGCACCTTGTAAATGCTAACTCTTGGGCTTGATTCATAGGCAACGGAATACATATAAATCAAAACTGCTTCTCCTCCTTAATATGTCACTGAAATAAAAAAATTCACACCTTAATGATAGTGTAGTATGTAATGACAAATGTATCTGATGGAGGGAAGTCAGACTTGTAATATAAAAATGTAATTTTTTTTAGTAAATGTGAAGAGTGGCAGAGATGGGTGAAGGCTGCCAGCCTAGTAAAATAGAATTTGGTATATAACTCTATCATTTGTAAATATGAATGTTGAACTTAAAACAATGTGGCAACATTGCCATATGCTGTAAAGAAAGCTAAGTCAAGCATTTCTTGTTGGCCCTTTGAAATTAAAATGATTTCATCACTGCCTTTGATGTTTTACAAGTCGGCTCCAGTCCGGCTAGATGAAGGCTTCCTGCCTATAGTTTTAAGGCTAAAGTTAATGACCAGAATTTATATGTGGAATGTCCTTTAATGCTCTAAGTGTAAAATAACGTAAATACAGTTTCTGTTAGACTGGGAACTCCAGGAAGTGTAAAAAGATGATGCAATATTTTAGCAGAACTGCAGTTTCAATTTAAACAGTGAGAACCAGAGATTATTATAGCAATAACCTCCGCCTGGTGTGTAATGCTGAATTTACCCACGGGCTTAACATAGCGAGGACAGCTTTAAAAAAAGCAACGGAGATCTCCGTTGCTTATTTTCTAAACGCTATGTTTAAATGTTAAACAGTTTAAAACAAGTAGAAAAAAGATAAAAAAGCCAGAGATCGCAAGATCTCTATTGCTTTACAAAGTAATTTAAAGGTTAAAGGAGTTTAGTTTAAAAAAGCGAGAAAAGCTCCGTGCTTTTTTACTGCTTAAACTCTTTTTAACTTTAAACTTAAATAACATAGTAACTCTAGCTGGGAAAAGTCCGCAACGGACCCATTAATTATTGAATATTGAGGGATTTAGCGAACGCGCTGGTTGGGCTGGCCAATCTGCGTGGGCTGGAAGTAGGCATTGTATAATAAGCATTTTTGTCTTGATATCCAACTCACAGGACTGTCTTATGCTCTTTTTATGTAAGTAGTATGTTAGAACTGTGTTTTCTCCTAGAAATAGCCAGGAATTATAAATATTAGACTAAGTGTTTTTCTGTGATGTCAGAACTAGACTACTGATTTATTTTAAGTATTTCTGTGTGATCTCTGAACTCTTTTGACTAGCACTGTGTTGTAGAAAGTATTGTCTTGTGGTTTTAATTATTTATTATTAAATATTTTAAAACCTTTTAACTGTGGCTGGTTTCTGTAGAGATAAGTTAACCTCTAGAGTGCATTGCATATTTATATAGTTTATTGTACAAAGCCACTCTAATAAGCCTTGATTGATTAGTCACACTTACCAATTGGATAATAATATTGCACAGTAATAATTGGACACCCTTTTAAGGGCCTTTGGGTAGCTGATAATATTAGCTGAGTGGTGGCAGTAATTATTACTGTATAGTCTGGGTAAAAGGGGCCCAGCTGGAGAACCTGTGCCAGCCTTCCCCAGGAGTGTCTATGTGGTTGTATAAACTTATCTCAAAGTGTGTGTGTCAGCTACTTGGGCAGGGATACCAAGCACTGGTTGGACAGAGAGGGTGCTGGAGATTTTAGCTTGCTCAGCTAGGCTGAGATCTGGACCCTATAGCTGTGCCAGTGGGGATTATTAGTGGAGACTTGGGGACCAAGGGAGCAACCAGCCCCAGACTGACTGTGATCTCTGTGTGCTCTTAAGGGAAATTGCACTTTACCGTGTGCATTTGTTATCCTTTCCTCTCATATGAGATGCCCTCTCTGGTGTTAGTGGTGAGGATTGAGGCTTTTTGATTGCTGGGCCAGGGCACGGACATCATAGTAAATTTAAAGGTATTGTTTGTGCTCTTTTAAACCACTGTCATTGGGGCTGTATTGTTAATGCTAATGTGTGCTTATCTGTTTCTATGAATAATGTATGTTACTGCTTGACTGCTCATTGTTCATTCTTGAGTCTGGGTTGTGGCTGAAAAAGGTCAGTTTGTACAGCCCACCTACCTGGTTAATAAAGTAGAATGAATCAGTAAATAAACTGATAGATATATCAGTTTATTTTAACATATTTCACATATACAACTGACTTATCCATGGAACAGTTACTTACCAAGCTGAACTACTCTGAAGTTGCTGTATTTCTTGGCTAGATCTTGAAGCTCCTGAAACAAAGACAACAGAATTTGTACTTTCTGACAAGCACCACGTGCACAGCTTCTACCTAACTGCTGCTTAAATATTAACAAGCATGTATTTATTTGCATATTTAATTGGCATGCATGTCCTACAAAGTCATGTATCCTTTCCAGTACACACAGAGAGAAAGCGGAGATCCTGTTAAGGAGAATACAGGCAAAGCAGTCTATGTCCAACACCAGCAATAAGAAAAATAAGAATGTGGAGAATGCAACAGCTGTGGGCATATCTCAAGAAAAGACAAATCTTATATCTCTCATAGTTTTAAAGTGCTACAGTAACATACGTCATATTCAGAATTCTCTAGCTATTAATCTCACATATTGTTTGTACATAAGAAAATTAATTTAATTTGTAATATTCAAATGTAAATAGTTGCAAAGGCCCAAGAGAAAAAGGAAAGAAAGGGAAAGGTATGACTTTGTGAGACTCGATTCTACAATTGTACCTGAGAACATGTAGGCATTTCACAGACAGTGAAAAGTTTTCAGCTGAGGTGGATAATTCGGGATTCTGGCTGAAAACATTTTTTTTCAAATGGATACTATAATCACACAGTGCAAACAAATAAAAGACAAGATCTCTGAATGATTTAAAAGTTGTATTTTAATGCATTTCTAAGCATTTCATTCATGTATTTTACTTATTTTCTCTTTGGCTACATAAGAAAGTCTCTTAGAAATTCATTTGCTGAAGCTCACTGCCTATCCATGTTATAATTTCGCTTCTAATGCCTCTCTGATATGAATCACTTTATTCTCTTAGGTTTATAGGTTGGCACTAGGCTATTGGCCCTAGGGCCTATACAAGTCAATTTATATCGATAAGCAATGTACAGTGGTGCAACCTTGAAGAAACGGATTTCATTTCCAGTACCCTTAGTGACTGAGAAATGACAGTCATGTGAGATACTTACCACAGCAGTAATTGGTTGATTTACTTTCTGTCTTATAGGTGATATTAACTTCTTGGTAATATCAGCTTTACTGATTCTCTCACTGGCCCTTTTCCAAAGCAGCGATCATAAGACTACCTGCAGTTGCACTGTGTGACAACTGACAGCAATAAAGATGTATTATGGCAGACAATTCTATTGTGAAAGCTTAATGAAAAAATATTGCCTGACACACTGAGAAGGCTACACTTTTCACCCCCCAGGCTGGTACTAGTGCAGCAGTGTGACCCTGGTAACTTCTCACTTACCCTTAACAAGCTCATGGCCAAGCATCAAGAACCATCCCTTTTAATAGCGTTATAAGGACATAGGAATTTATTAATAATCATCTAGACTAGCAGCAGAGTTAAGACGTGTTCAAGAAACTGTCAACAGGCCAGCTTTCACATCCACTCCTGGCCATCTTTTATGCTAGAGAAGGAAAGATACTATGTATCATTTCAGTTGCCACAGTACACAGTCATGTAACATTATACACATTACCAACAGAAAACAAACTGTAAAAAGCTGAAGCAACAAAACAAGGGAAAGGAAAGACCTTGGAACTGAAAAGATGAGTATCTCACACAACTGTTCCTATATTTTTATTTTTTTTTCTGACTTACTTCTTTTACTATTACTTTTGTGTTACTTCTGGGCAGAATCTCTAACTATGAATCAGAAGTTGGGGGGGTTACTATCTGAACATTAACCACTGTGGCTGCCACCCCAGAAAAGCTTATTGAAAGAATAATCAGAAAGTTGAGTTATAGCCTTACAAATATCCAAGACAAAAACTCCCCTGAAAAATGCCACTGAAACAGCAGTAGCTCTATAGCAATGAGCTTCCCCTAAAATCACATTTTAACAATATTATCAGAACACAGTACAACTTGAAAGCCACTTTAACTGCACTCAACCTTCTATGAACAGAACAGACAAAAAGCACAGCAGATATTAAACAGGAATCAGTTTTGGAACCTGCTGGCCTATAACACTGGGTGGGGATCCATACTATGTAAAATACGTTATCATAGGTTTAAGGACGAGGATAAAAGGAAGATGTACTAGTCGTTAGCAATGACAATGGCACCATCATTGTTGGGCAGAGACTGGGGTCATCCTCTCCACCAATTACAGTTTAGACATTTTTCTTTCCCTTAGAAGTGGTTAGGCTTGGGTTTCTTAATCCCAGTGCTGGTGCATACAGCAACATCACTAGAAAATGACTTTAGTGCCTCAGGCCTGCAAATTAGCCAGTTCTTTTCAGGTTCTTACACATTTTGGCTATGAGCCATGATGCTCATAGGTAAAACGTTCCCAAGTTCAATACCTGGAAACAAGCTACTAAGTACATTTGTGTATGTTAAATTACTAGTGAAGACTTGGACTGGCACTACCTTAACTCACTAGGGAGGGACAAGACAAAAAACACTAAAGTATGTGTATAAATATATATATATATATATATATATATATATATATATATATATATATATATATATATATAGCCTCTATGTCTCTACCTCTGTGAAGGCTATGCTGTGTAATGCTGGTGTGGGTGCCCACTTAACCTGCCCTTAAGTAGGCTTCAGAAACACACATTGTAAATAAAATACTTTCCTCACTTGCTTAGAGAAAAACAGCTCTTATACTCACTTTCCTCACTTGTCTAGAGGAAAGTAGTTTTTTATTCAGGCATGTCTAAGGGTCAGCTCCCAGTGTTCTCTCCTGTATATCTGATGAATCTGGGCATCTTGAGGCAATGTAGCAATTGCCTCATGCACACAGACAACCCTCTCCTCCTACTACCCAACACCACAACCTGTGAAAGATGCACTTATCTAACCAAACTGGAGGTAAAGGTCTTTCCAACCAAGACTGAACTTGACAGTCAAGAGGAGAAGGTAAACACTTGCACCACACTACACTCATCACATAGTCCCACTAAACCTACACCACCAAAATCCACACATAGAAACACAGAAACATTTGCAGAGGCTTTCAATAATAATCTGCTCAAGCAACAGAGACCTGCAAAGCAGAAACCCTAGCAACCTCCACCCCCCCCCAACACAACCCAAATCACACATAGCCCACAGACTCAATGTTCCAATAAACCACAGTCCATAAGGCAAACCAACGTACACAACACACTAGTCATAGGTGACGCTATAGTCAGGCACACTGATGTCCCACTCACCATTCTAAACAAGGAAAAGTTTACTGTCAGTTGCCTATCGGGTGCCAGGATCTGCCATATAACCCACGCACTCAGGTCACTCCACAACAAGTACAGATATTACTCTGTCATTGTCCATGTTGGTGTGAACGACCTGAGATGTACCTCCCTGGACTACATGAAAAGAGACATGGAAGAGCTCTCCGATCTTGTAGACCAGGCAAGTATGACCCTAGCCCTGAGTAGCATCCTGCCATCGCCCAGATGATACTGCAGTACAAGGACAAAATGATTGACTTCAACAATTGGCTAAGCTTCTGGTGTCATTCTAAGGGGATCCAGTATCTGTCTGTCTGGGATGACATGGTCGACAGACCACAATGCTTTGCCAGAGATGGCCTGCACCTGTCACCCCTGGGATTCCGGATACTGGCTAAGGCTCTTGCCAGCCCTATAGTGCCTTTTTTAGGCAAGGCTCAAATGACAAATTCACCACTGTAACAGGAACAGGCAAGCAAAAACTGAGGGTAATGCTATTCAATGCTAGAAGTCTAAATCTCAAAATGCACTCACTGGAGGCACTCCTTAAAATAGAGAACATCGATATCTGTGCAGTGACTGAGACCTGGTTCAAGGCTCTAGAAAGCACCCCTGCATTACCAGGCTATAACTCATACCACACTTTTTAGCCATCTAACCTGGACCAGAACACCAAAGATGGAGGTGTGTCCATATTCGTTAAGGATATCCACACCTCCAGGCTAGTTGAGCAGCATAATGCAACTGAGGTTATCCAAGTGCAACTAACTCTGGGCAAAACTGCAATTCAAATTGAAGCTTGCTACAGATCTCCCACCATGCCCCAGGATTCCCACTCCTCTTTTCTTGATATTTTGTGGAAAATACTAGGGTTCAACTAAACACCCTAATAATGGGCGATATCAACTACCCCAAAATTAATTGGGAAAACTACTCATGTACCAACTCCTTCGCTCAACACTTTCTGGACTTCATAAATTCCAATGCCCTGGATCAACCTATCCACACCCCAACCAGGGGCAACAATATCCTAGACCTAGTCATCACCAACATGAGTGACCGGTGTTCCACACCTGAAGTCAACTCCTCATTGGACAGATCTGACCATAAGCTAATCACCCTAGATATCCGTGTCCCACCACCACCCACCATTAAGGAAACTATGGTAAAAAATTTATCCAAAGCCAACTTCATGCTTCTTAAGACAGAAGTGGCAAACTTCATGACACCCATGCAGATGGACAATACAGTTACGACTGCTGAATCCTACACAAATGCACTCTATAAGCAGTTACACGAGTCCATGGATCATGCTATCCCAAACAGAACCAAGACGCTATCCTCCAAAAAAAGGAAGCCAATCTGGTGGTCCCCTGCCATAAACAAACTCTACAACAGAAGGAAGAAACTGTTGCAAAAATCCCATGAGTGGAGGAGCTCTCAGGTCAGCCTCAGTAAGAAGCTGAGATCCCTTATAAGATCCTCCAAAGCTAGCTACAAAAACAAAATTGCCACTGTTTCTAAGGGCATCCACAAAGTATTCTATAGCTATGTCAAGAATCTCAATGGCAACACCCAGATCTGCTCTGAGTTACAGCACAATGGCATGAAAATTACAGAACCAACTGATATTGCCAACATCCTGGCAGATAGGTTCAGTGCTAACTTTAACCCCCTCTCACCCACTAAAGGGCCCATATATATACAGGAAGAATGCAGAGTCCCTGTAATCACATCTATGCAGGTAAAAGCTGCACTTTCTAAAACCAAAAACACAGTATTCATAGGACCGGACAACATCCCAGGCTGCGTTTTTGTAATAAAATTCTGTATGAACAACTACTTTGTATCAGGCATAATAAGGGTTAAACTATCTTGTGTGCAAAGAAAGAATTTCTAAAAGAACTGTTTGACCTGTTTAAACAGGCTGACCATGAAAGAATGTGCAGATGTTAACCTGCAGTCCGAGAAAGAACAGAACTTGTAATTATCTTATGACCCTTGCATATTTCTGTCTTAACTGAAATTGACCCTTGCATATTTCTGTCTTAACTGAAATTCAGTGTCTGATAAACATCTTGTTGAGTATGTGTGTGTACGTGCAGAAGGGGCTATAAAAACCCCTGCAGTTTGTACAGAAGTTAGACTGCTGACATTCCACCATCGATGTGGCAGGTCTCCATGCATGTAAATAAAGCTTTTATTTGTTTATTGAAATCACTGTATTTCTTCTGGCGAATGTTGGAGAAATAAGTGTTTTTCTTTTAACATTTTCTGGCACCCAATGTGGGGCCACCTCTTCATGGTGCGAATCACACAAGAGGGACTGAAAACCTGTACAGGAAGGGAGAATGAATCACGGACTCCCTGATAAGTGAAAGACCTCGACGAAATCTTGTCGTAAGTAGAGGCCAGTCGCTCTTGATTCAATCCGCGAGATGGTGACGAACGAAAGGGCAGAAGACTCAAAGCAAGGTAAGCTTTCCCTTTTTTTTTAATAACGGATAGGGAAAAAGGAAGGGACTAGTCATAAGGGACAATTGTTTGTTAAAAAAGGACTATCTTTAAGTAAAAATTCTAAAGATAGCTAGAGATCTCAGGAAAAAGGAATACTTTCTCTTTTAAATAAGGGAAATGGGAACAGGAAATAGTTGCTGTTCAACAGAAAAAAACTGAAGTTAGTGAAGATGAACAACATATGTTTAAACTACATCCAAAGAATTTAAAATATTTAGACAAATGGAAGACGGAGTATCAGTTTTCAGGCAAATTAGATAAGTACCAATGTCAGAGGTTGGTAAGGGACCTGCGCAGAGACGCGGGTAGTAGAGTAAAAGACCAAAAAAAGGTGGGATTCCCCCAAGCACAAAAATGGCTTGTGGAGGCAAACAAAATATATCTTAGTAAAAACTCGGTTAAGAAGGATGATTCAAGTGCAAAATCTGCGTTTTTTGTTAATAAAGAAGGCGACGAAACCACCGTATTTACTCGTCATAATCCTTCAGCCCCACCCTACCTCGTGGAAGGAGCAGCGGAGGGGGAAGGGGTGGCTGAGCCGCCACAATATCAGGAAAGTGAAAAAGAGAAGGTCCCCTCCACCATTTATCCTCCGCTACCAACCGTAACATTGCAAAAAACTCCTGGCACTTCTATAGAATTACGAAACCGAAAGGTAGGGGGTGGTGAGTGGAGAATAAAGGATAAGTCGGTGTCAGATAGTGAGAGCGAATACCCTTTGATTCAGGTAGCAAACCCACAAGCAGGAATGGACGGTCAGGGTCCCACAATCCTGGTTTACCGCCCATGGACCAAAGAAGACATTAGAAAAGCTGTAGAAAGAATCCCCCACCCAAAAGACAACATTAAGAAATTCACCGATGACATGCACGGTATGCAGATAAGTTATGAACTTAATAGTATTTAATGTGAACAGGTACTCCGACAGATTTTAGGTCCTGATTGGCACCTTATCTGTGGAAATTGGAAACCCCTTACGGAGGACGGGGAGCCTCTTGGTCATGATACCACGGAATTTGAGAGGCAACTTAAAACGTTACTTGAGCGGGTCACAGAAAAATGGAAGGCACGTGCGGACTGGACACGCATTAATCAATGCGTACAGTCCGATGACGAGAAAGTAGATCATTACTTACAGCGTTTAACTGTTATTGTTAATGACCATAGTGACATAGAAGTGCCCACTAATCAGGGAGCAGACTCATCATATGAACAACAGTTAAAGAATGCCTTGTTGAAAGGGTGTAGATCTCCGATTAGTAATTTTATTACTAAACATATGATAGATCACAGAACAGCACGGCTACAACCACTGTTAGAATATGCTAGGCATGCGGAGAAGTACATAGCGGATAAAAAGAAGAAACAAGTACAGACCCTCACGGTTAATTTGGATGGCACGATTATGTTGCTGCAAGGTCAACCTAATAGGGGCAGAGGAAGGGGCAGAGGCAGGGGGCAAGGAAATGTAGGACACTCTGAGGATTACGAGGGAAGGGTAAGGAGGGGGGAATGTTTTAAGTGTGGTAAGAAAGGACATTTTGCAAGAGATTGTCATAGCTCGGGACAACCGGGTGCTTCACAAGCACCGGCGCAGTCCTCAGCATGACTATATGACGGTGAGGAAGAGTGGCCGGGGCCACCGGATGAAATTATGGAAGGTTATGAGGAGGAGAACGAAGAGACCAAAGGGGAATGTGCAGGATGGGAACATGAGCAAAGCAGTTTTTCTGCTGATGGAGAATATCAAGTTGTCAACTTGACAGCATTAGTGTCAACTATGCAACTGGAGGTGCAACCTGTGATTAGTTTGCAGGTTGAAGGACAAGAAGTAGAATTCTTGTGTGATTCGGGAGCAACTAGGACCTTGCTAAAACATACTGCTGTGCCATCTGATGCAGCCACGAGTGATTATGTATTAGTAAAAGCGACAAATGGACGGATTTATAAAGAACCACTGTCTCGACCGCTGTGGTTCACAGACCCTCAAACAAACCAGACCATTAGGTTTTGTGTAATTATTTCACATATTTGCCCTGTTAATTTGTTAGGAAGGGACCTAATGCATGTTTCTGGTATAGCGGCAGTCCCCACAGTCCATGGTATACAGGCCAAGTGAGTACAACTTGAAGCTGCATTTTTGCAAGAAGGACAGGGAGATTTACATTACTGGTAAAGTAATGATTTGGTCTCTACAGGTCCTCAAAGCGTAACAAATGACTTACTAAATTTGGCTTTAAGTAAGTATGGTCATCAACCACCAGTGAAGGCAGAACAGTTGCACTGTACAATGTACTATAGGAAATTGATAGGTCCTGATACGGCATATGAAACACTGTTTTTTAAATATAAAATCACGAAGATTGTTTTAAAGCAGCTGTACTGGGATAAATTAGGAAACTCTGCAGCCACATGCAGTCTCACGAAAGATATGCTGGCACTTTTTAGGAGTAATTTTACACCGCATGTATCTGTAACGAAAGAGGAAGAACAGGCTTGGGTCTCTGTAGGTAAAAAGGTAACGGAATGGAGTACCTTGTCGGAAGAACAGTTACAAAGCAGGGGGGTTCAGGTACAAAAGTTGAATTGGGTTACGCAGGCTAGACCTACAGTACATTTGAGGGAAGATAGGGCATTGCCCAGCTGACTTTTCATGCTGAGTCCGCAAGAAGAAAATGATTTGTGGACTATACCACAGTCTTTGTGGTCGACTGGGCAGCATGATATAGGATTAATGAAAACAGCAGGTGCGGTCAAAATCACACCTAAATCTGATTATAGACTGCACAAACGACAGTACCCGTTGAGCAAAATAGCAGAAGGAGGAATTTCTCCGGTAACTGAAGCATTACTATGGGCAGGGGTCTTGATCCCATGCACAGATTCACCATGTAATACGCCTTTGTTTCCAGTAAGGAAGCCGGACAGAACTTGGAGGATGGTACAGGATTTACAGGCTGTTAATGCAGCCATAGTACCAAGGGCCCCGGTAGTTCTGGATCCGTCTGTCCTACTGAATGATATCCTTCCCACAGACCAATATTTTACAGTTATTGATATCAGTAATGCATTTTTCTCTATTCCATTACATGAGGATAGCAGGTTTTGGTTCGCCTTTACATTTATGGTCAAACGTTACACATACACATGATTACCTCAAGGTTACTGTGAAAGTCCTACTGTATTTTCTCAAGAAATGTCAGCGAACCTGGCTCAATTTTCACCGAAGCATGGAAGCCATCTATTGCTGTACGTGGACGACATCCTGCTGGCTGCCCCTACAGAATCTGCCTGTAAAACGGACTCCCTGCTGCTTCTACATTTTTTAGCAGAAGAAGGACACAAGGTAAATAAGTTTAAATTACAATTTTGTAAACTAGAAGTACGCTATTTGGGTTATTTAATATCTAACCAAGGCAGGCAACTTGATGGTACTAGAAAGGAAGCTATTCTTCAGGCTATGCCCCTCACAAAAAAGGAAATTATGTCATTTTTGGGGATTACTAACTTTTGCCGTAGTTGGATACCTAACTATGCTGAGGAAGTAGGTCCTTTATCGGATCTGATCTTTGCACTCCCAATGGCGGCAAACAATCCTATTTCTTGGATGGATAGGTCCATTCAAGCGTTTACTCAGATCAAACAATTGATAGCAAGCTCAGCAGTTCTAGGTTTCCCTGACTATTCCAAACCTTTTATTCAAATGGTGGACTGTAAAGGCGGATACATGACATCCGTCCTGTTACAGTCGCATGGGGACAAACTCAGACCCCTGGCCTTTTATTCAAGTAAATTGGATGCTGTCGCGCGATCATTACCACACTGCGTGCAGGCAGTGGTGGCGGCGGCATTGGCCATTCAAGCTTCGGCGACACTTATTTTATTTCATCCACTAACCTTGCGAGTACTGCATTCGGTAGCAGTGATTCTGCTGCAGGATAAGTTAACTTTTCTATCTCCAAGCAGACACTTATCGTGTATGACTATTTTGTTGTCTCAACCTCACATGACTATAGAACGATGTACTACCCTAAACCCGGTTACTCTCCTCCCCACACCAGCTGATGGAACTCCACATGTGTGCCTGGACATGATTCATGCGAATGTTTTACCTAGACCTGACCTTAAAGATCAACCCTTACCAAACACTGACTGGACCTTATTTGTGGATGGGTCGGCCCATAAAAATGAGATAGGTAACACCCAAGTTGGTTATGCAGTGACAACTGGTACACACATCATAGAAGCTAATCCTCTCCCCAGAAATTTGTTCGCAGAAGCAGCAGAATTCATTGCTTTGACCAGGGCATGCGCATTGTCGGAAGGTAAAGTAGCCACTATCTATACAGATAGCCAGTATGCTTTTTCTACGGTGCATGTCTTTGCCAGCAATGGAAAAACAGGGGAATGGTTACTGCTTCGGGGAAAGAAATCACGCATAAAACCCTCATCTTGGATCTTTTACAGGCTATCCAACTACCTAGTAGGCTAGCAATTTGTAAATGCGCGGCCCACACTAATGCTAAAGATCCGGTAGCACTGGGAAATGCCTTAGCTGATAAAACCGCTAAGGAAATTGCTTTAACATCTGCTTTTGCACTTGAAACAGACCTACAACCTTCAGATAATCTTAATTTACACACCTTACGGGTCATGCAAGAATTAAGCACTAAACAGGAAAAGCAAAAATGGATGAAATATGGGGTGACACATGAGCAGGGGGTTTATATGGGACCAAATGGTAAATACGTTTTACCAATGAATTTATTTCATTATGCCTCCCTCATTACTCATAGGCCGTCTCACAACGGTCCAGCAGCTATGGTTCAGGTAGTGCAACAAGTATTTTGGAGTAAAGGATTTGCAGCATATGCAAAACATTTTTGTCTGTCTTGTCTTGTCTGTGCTCGTTTTCATGGGCAGGGTGGTATACGTGTTGCACCGGCAACCTTCCCAGTTCCACCCTATCCCTTTCATACCATCTGTATGGATTTCATTGAACTTACCCCTGCACAGCAGAAAAAGTTTGTATTAGTTATCATTGATGCGTTTTCTAAATGGGTTGAAGCATTTCCCGTCACTCATCTGGATGCTTCAACAGTGGCAAAAATTTTAACGAAGGATATTATTCCACATTTTGGAATTCCAGTACGCATCTATTCTGATAATGGCACTCATTTTGTTAATCAAGTTATTCAGAAATTGACTGTTGTTTTCAAAATTGACCTTAAACACCACTGTGCTTACCATCCGCAGTCAGCCGGGTTGGTTGAACACCATAATGGTATTCTCAAAAGTAAGTTACGAAAACTCATGGCCGAGACACATCAGTCTTGGATTATCTGCTTACCTTTGGCACTCCTCTCCATGCGGACCACACCTACCTCCAAAGGTATCACGCCATTTGAACTCCTTTTTGGCTGCCCCTATTACGTCCCGCAATGGCAAGGGATATTGCCTGCGGAACGTGAGGGGGATGAGGAGTTAGCAGATTACATGAGAAAATTGCTGACAAAAACTAAAACGCCTCTAACAAATGATTGCTTTTCAGATCAACAGAAGAGCAGAATTCTCAAAGTTAAGCCCGGAGATTGGATCTAGATCAAGATAATCAAGAGAAAAAACTGGGCTTCACCAAAGTGGAAAGGTCCATATCGAGTGCTGATTTCGACTCCTACTGCGGTTCGAATAAAAGAACGAACATCGTGGATCCACTTAACACACTGTAAACTGGTGAAACAGTTTGAGCTGGAAAAGAATCTAGGTCCCCCTGAGGAACCTTAACAAGTGACAAAGGGGGGTGGTATTTAATTATTTTTGAGTACAATTTTTAGTTTTAATATTTTTGTGTAGTTGTGTATCCATTTTAGTTTTCTTCGAATGAAGAAATGGAGTATCTCGTACCTGAAAGAAGACAAAGAGACAGTAATGATGCACAAAAGCAACCTTTTCCTCAAAAGTATTGCATGATAATTTTGTTAACAACAATAGTAGTTATTGTTTTTCTGTTTTGGCCTTTTCTGTTTACAGAGTCTGTCAGAAAACCTAGTAAACGTACATCATGGCATCCACCTTTTAACACTTACCAAGCTGTTAAATATACATATGCCTCATCACTCAATATTTCAAATTGTTGGGTATGTACTGCTATCCCTACTGTACATGGAGGTTTAATGTTAAGTACAGTTCCTTTGGGAGCAAATGAAACATGGACAAATGTAATATTTGGGACTTCAAATGTTATCTCAAAGGACAAAATAGCATTACCTTTAGCTAAATGACAAAATGGAACTGTATGCTTTCAAAAAATTGATAAAACCAAAGTAGGTTGGAGTTGGTGCAGCATAACAGTTTGTTATCAATGCTTAAACTTTACAAATCATTGTGATACTAACTTTACTGGTTTTATTCAACAGCTAAACTTAACGATTGACATGTCCATTAGCGGGACATGGGATCCTAATCGAATTTCACTTGGTAAAATTGATAAAAAAGATTTTTCATTCTGAACAAAGTTATGTGCATAGCAATGTCACTACTAAAGTTGAAAATTGTTACTTTATATGTGGTAGAAAAGCATACAAGTGGTTACCTGGTAACTGGTCAGGTAGTTGTTTTTTAGGGTATTTGGTACCAGCAATAAGACATGTATATGCACTACCCCAGGGTAAAATACGAAATGTGCGTGCTGTTAATAAACCTATTAATCCCATAGGTAACATTGATGCATCCTGGATCTATCATCACGATTTAGCCCACAGTAGCAGCAAGGGGCTATCACACATGGACTTGGGTGATGATGTCATTTCTGGTGCTGGTATTCTTCCAGCATATGGGACAGTAAAATCTATCTGGGAACTCAGGAAATTGTCAAAATTGATAGAGACCTTGAGCAATGCAACTTTTTCTGTGCTAGAATTGGTGACGGACGAATTGACGGCAATGAGAACAGTAGTGTTGCATAACCGTATGGCGCTTGATTTCACCCTAGCAGCAAAAGGAGGTACTTGCACTCTTATCCAAGAGGAGTGCTGTTCATTTATCCCGGATAATCAGCACGAAATTGAGAGTCACCCCAAAATTATTCAGAAGGTGTCAGAACTGACAAAACCAGGACAAAATCCATTGACTGAATTCTTCCAGAACTGGTTTGGAAGTTGGGGAAGTGTTTTTATGAACATTTTAATTGCTGTATGTGTTGATGCCATTATATTCTTGTTTCTAGGTTGCTGTTGTATCCCATGCATCCGAATGTTGATGTCTAATGTAATAACTGCCAATATGACAAAAGCTTACTATTTTGGGTACAAAGGATACGAATCAGATGAAAAGTTGTATGGCTAGGATGTGTAGTGAAATATTTTGCTGATACAAAGTGTTGTTAGGGGGGAAATGTAATAAAATTCTGTATGAACAACTACTTTGTATCAGGCATAATAAGGGTTAAACTATCTTGTGTGCAAAGAAAGAATTTCTAAAAGAACTGTTTGACCTGTTTAAACAGGCTGATCATGAAAGAATGTGCAGATGTTAACCTGCAGTCCGAGAAAGAACAGAACTTGTAATTATCTTATGACCCTTGCATATTTCTGTCTTAACTGAAATTGACCCTTGCATATTTCTGTCTTAACTGAAATTCAGTGTCTGATAAACATCTTGTTGAGTATGTGTGTGTACGTGCAGAAGGGGCTATAAAAACTCCTGCAGTTTGTACAGAAGTTAGACTGCTGACATTCCACCATCGATGTGGCAGGTCTCCATGCATGTAAATAAAGCTTTTATTTGCTTATCAAAATCGCTGTGTTTCTTCTGGCCAATGTTGGAGAAATAAGTGTTTTTCTTTTAACATTTTCACATGAACTTCAGAACGAACTGGCTCCCCATCTAGCACCATGTTCAGTCATAGTCTCATGTCAGGCTTTGTGCCCACTGAATGGTGCACAGCAACAGTTATCCAGCTCCACAAAGTGGGAGCCACCACTGATCCTGGGAACTATCGCCCTATTAGCCTGATGAGCCTGGTCTGCAAGGTCATGGAATGTATCATCATGGAACTCATAAACAAAGACATTGATAACCTCCAAACTCTGGACCCCATCCAGTTTGTGTTTGTGAAAGGCAGATCATGCCTTCTGAACCTGATCGACTTCTTTGAGGCAGTCACCAAAGCCGTAGACGAGGGTAAGGTGGTTCACACAGCCTATCTTGACCTCACCAAGGCTTTCGACATTGGTTGGGTGAATTGTGCTAAATGTACATCTCCCATTGTGAACTCATTTAAGACATCCCTCCAGATGTCAAGCAGAATTACTCTCTTGCTGTGAAGACCCATCCCACAGAATCATTCTGCAATGGTCTTTGTGGTGCCTTGGATGAACTTCATGAACTTTTTACTTCCTTGAAAGAGTGTCCAGTTTTGCTTTGTCATTTTTATTTTATACTTTTAGGCAATGATAAATAGAAACTAGTGATTCTTTTCACCAGATTTTAATTAGGGAATATTTAGCTGTTGAGTTAGTATTTTTCTTTCATTTTTCTGTATGTTGCAACAGGCAGAAGGAACATTAAAAGGTTAAGGATTTATAGCAAGCTTAGGCTAGAAAGTAGGTAATATAGGAAGGGAAGTAGGATAAATCAAGAAGAAGTCTGTTAAGACTGGGGAGAAGGGAATGGAAAAAGGGTACTGAGATGGCATGGAGTTTGGTATATAGGCAACTGCTGTCCTGTCATGGAAACAATGCAAGCTTACCAGGGGCTGCTGATACCATTGATTGACTGTGGATTTGTGGTAGTTCAGTTCTAAATTCTTCTATACCTTAATTCACACATGAATACTTAAATAAACAACAAACAATACAATCCTTCCTCAGGCATCCAGAAGGTCACTACAGAACAATATATTTGGAGTCCGCATACAACCCAGAATTCAGCCTAGACTTCTGTGTAAGAAACTAATCTGACAGCATCCTTTACTGCCATACCATATGAAAATCACGGTTTTCTCTGAACCCTGCTAGGCTATAATATATTCCCATAGTTAGCACCTCTGTTCAGAGATCACATATCACATGAAACAGTGTTCATTGTTGCTCAAACTGTCTTGGCCAAGGAACATGCTGAATGAATCCTAGTGGGGAATTCAAAGAATACTAGGACCTATGTTAAGAGGCATAGACGGGTTTGACTTTTCCATCCATGTTAAAAAAACATCCTTAAGCTACTGAGCTTTATATATATATATATATATATATATATATATATATATATATATATATATATCACCAGTTACCATCTTCTTCTCACTGTCCAATCACTGGACCTTACTGACCCACATTTGCATCACATGTCACAGTTATACACACTTTAATGAACTGCTTTGTGTTGGGTTGCTCGACAGTTTCCTCTCACTGCTTAAATATTCACATAGCATGAAATGTGAATTTTCAGCTTCCAAAAATGGGGTATATCACCAGCAAAATGCTTTCTAGGTAAGTTTTGCAATCAAGAGCAACAACATCTCCAACATTTCCCAAACATATGAGTTGTGAAGATATTTTTAGGAAAACAATAAAACTAATGTGTTTCAGGTATTTTTTACATAAAACAATCTGAAGAGGACCATACAAGCTACTGCTAGTTAGATAAACACATTTGAAAAGAGAAGATCTTATTTGGTAGTTGTATAACCAATACTGTTTTAAGGACAAATGATCATAACTTATAAAGCTGTGAGGGACTAAATCTAACTCATATTTATGGTAGAAGTGTATTAATTAATAAAATTTTTCTACTGCATTGTTGGATTTCTATAAACCACATATTGTTGTTATATCAGTAACTTGGCTTATCTCTTAATACAAAAGCTTTGAATTTACTTAGGCAGGTTACTGCTTTGCTCAGAGCAGACAGATTACACAGAGATTCTAGAAGTGTGCTCACATTCTTTGGTGCAAACGGCACCTGCTTTTTTGACTAAAATCAAGATCCATAACAGTACCTCAGGTAAACAATTTAAATAGCTTACTAATGCATGCATTACTGCACTCTTAGACTCTCACAACTCAGCAGCAGAAGAAGCCATACACTGGTTAATTGATAACATTACATTAAAACTAGTACTAATGGGTGTCCTTACTACAGAACTGAAGTCTCCCTCAGAGTGGTATAGTCAACCCTTCACTAAACCTTCTGGCTTTTTCATTTATCAACATGATCACCAGAATAAGTCTTCTGGTCAAGAAAATACCTCAGATGTATATATTATCCTCAACTGCAGCTAACATCTCTGAGTCTAGAAAAAAGGCCAGTACTATCAGGGACCATTCACTGCTCTACTGCCATGATAAGTACACCAAAACATATTATTTTTTGCTAAACCTGAAACAGGAAAGGTCTGATCTGGCTTCCTTTTCATGTGCAGTAAAAACAGATCAGCTGGTGTCTTCTGCATTGTTTGGACCTAGGTAGGGTCTGCTGAACATTTCAAGGTAATTTTGCATCTTTATTATGGCTATACTGGCCAGCATGGCAGTCACCCATAAATGATAAGTTTGACAAGCAAAGCACCCATGGATCCCACCACAGATTAAAGCCATGCTAACAAGAAGAGACCAACTCTGGACAATGTATCTACTAGCAAAGATCTTCTTCTATATTTCAAGGCCAGAAACATGATAACAGTCTTACAAATGAGCAGGCAAGAATACTTCCTAGACCAGAAAACAAGAAAGGATCCAAGCAGAACAAAATGACCAAACCAGCAACTCCAAAAACACAAATTTAATAAACACTCAAACTCTCTTAGCACCTCTGCATACAAGCCTTCCAGGAGATCACTTCCTAGCTCTGTAAAACCTGACTTTGAATAGCCCTAAATCTCTCAATAAGCATTATTGATACTTTAACCCAAGCTGTTCCTTCAGGCTATCACCTCTTCCCCACCTTAGTGCTGACCAGTTTGTCAATCACTTTTTTCATTTCTTTCATAGTAACAAGTCTTCATTCATACCTATCACATCAGCATCCAGTCCTCAGTTTTACATGGTCTCCACTCCTCAGATATTCCAGCTTTTAAGTAAACTAGAACTTTACTCAGTTTCCACTAGATAAATTACATTATAACTTTCTAAACCTATATGACAAAGTTATAACATATCAAGTTACAGTACTTAAGCAGTCAGTCTACTAAAGAAGGAAGAGTGCCATCCATATGTAAGACTGTCTCAACTGGTACACTTTTTAAAGGTGGTTCATTCACATCTTTTAAAAACTACTGACCAAGTTCTGTATTGACTCCTCTCCCTCAAATAATCTTGAGAAAATACTTCACCATTTAATTATTGACAATCTAATTACCTACTCAGATTTAGATGATATAAATGAACACCTCAGGAAGCATCTCAGTACACTTAAGGCTGCTGGATCACTGTTTCTCCATCTGTTTAAAGCCTTCAACACAACTAACCATGTTATTAATATACCACATATCTTCTTATGATCTATCCATTACTGCTTGCAAATATTTATCCAGTTACTCTGAAGGCAGAACTCAAAATAGTCAAAAATGAACAATGTCCTATTGTCCTTCCTTCTGTCTCTTCTGTGTGCTACACAAACCCTATTCTTAGCTGCTACTGTTTTCTATCTTTGTAAACAATATTACCACTAACTGTTATGGGGCTAAGTGGTTCAACCTACATACAATTTATCCATCTTACAAGTAACTGACATTGTTTCAGTGCCCAAATGGTACTGTAAAACTTTTCTATCAATGTTTAGCTACAGATAGCTACAGCATGCCTTAACCTCAATATATGAGCAAAATCATGTAATTCATTACCAATGACTATATGACCAATAATGCTAATATATTGGAAGGAACTTTAAAAATGCTGTCATCTGACCAGTTTGTTGTTGACTAGGCCATTTCCACCAAAACATTAGGTGCAATACTAATCAATCAACCAAAGTGAGTAATTTTAATTCAGTGGCAATCAAAATAAACCAAAACTTAAGATGCTGTTACAGAACTAGATCATTCCTACTAACAAAAGCATGCTTAGCCAGCAAATCAGTGGTTACCAAAACCAACCAATACTTAGGATATTTATTCACAAATAAGGCATTTATGTCATCAAAAAATGCATATCCACCACTACAAATGCTCTAATTGTATCCTTATATTCTTCACGCTTTCTCACAAACACTAAAACATTGGTTCAAAGCAAACTAAAAAAAGGGGTTAGGCTAATACCGAAAGATATGTTCATCACTCCTGGACCCTTTACTACTCTTCCATTGCTTCCTTGGACAGTCTGAACTCAAGCAAAAACAGAATCTGAACCAAATGAAGTTCACCCATAAACTCGTATGCTCTCTTAAACACCCATCCTTAGTAGGTATCATTAACTGGTAACAGTCTTCATGGAGTTTGAGGTCATGTTCCTCAGATCTAAAAAGATGTATTCTTAAATTTAAAGATAGTATCAGTGATGCTGACTACATAATTTTCTGGCATACTTTGGATTTACCTCCCATTTGTCCTAAAGCAGTTGCCAAGTAGAGTGGTTTTCAAATAATATCTAAAAGTCTATTTCAGTAAGTAATGGTTACAGTCATAGAGTTACCTGAGCAACCAAATGAGTGAATTTAAAATAAGTTTATTTTATAGTACTTCATTTAATTTCCAGAAAGTCTGCCTTAAGTTACAGACACTTGCAGTTTTATGTATATTTACTATTTATAGTAGTTTTACATTGTTTTTCACTATTCATTGAACTTCATATTTTCTTTTTACCTTCTGTTCTTATTGCATTACGCATAGACTGGGCCACTGTAATATTACTGGAACTTTCAGGGCCACTGAAAATGGGCTACAGTCACTTAGATATTCATGATTAACAAAATAAATAATACCCTTTTGCCACAAATCAGACCTGATTCTTTCTCTTGCAAAGTGTCAGTTATTAGTTAAATATCTCACATCATCTCATCCACTGCTTCATTTAATTGCCATTACATGTCATTAGCATGCCAGAACAATAAAAGAAAGAAATCACCTAGCCAAATAATGTTTAGATCATTCACCCGTGCGTATGAATTACCCTTCCTTCTTGATCTCAGACACACCTATTCAGACACTTTACATCCTAATCTGATTCTGAGTATACATACCAGTATCTTCTAAAACAGCTGTTCCATCTTTAAGACAAGCTTTCCTAATTCAAATATACAAAGAAAAAGAACATGTGGAAATGCTTGCCTATGGATAACTAAAGAATTTTTAACTCCATGAAATTCTGGTCTAGTCTTTTACTCGATTCCAGATGACTAAAGGACTCAGCTTTTATCAGTCTGATGTGCATACCTCTCAAAATCTTACTGAAGAAATCTAGACAAAGCCTAAAATAATGTAGGACGAAGGTTCAAAATAGGGACAGATTTTAAATATTGCTCTTATAGTCTTAGAAATTTGCTAAAATAACAGCATTTGTATTGGCATGCATTTTCTGAAGGATACAAGGTCTGAAACTCGTATGTATGCCATTATTTAGTGATTGTAATCCTCAGTGATTTGCCAGAAAACCATAAATTTTATGAGGAACAGGGCAAACATATTTGGCAAAAGTCTCAACAGTTGAGAGTTATGTTCATGGCTGACCTTTAACTTCCTCTTCCTCTTCCACTCCCAATGGATGCCTAAAGATCAATCCATTCATGAAATTCAGGTCTGAGTTTTGATCACAATGCAAACCTTCTTTTGACCCTACAGCTAGTCTCAACTACAACTGCATCTGTCACAAATACAAGAAACTGGAGAAAGCAACAAATGTGGAACATCTCAAGAAATCTGTTAGATACTATTTCCAGTTCATACTGTTTCAGGAGTGAAATAAAGTCTCTCACAGGTCACAGGTAAGTCAACATAAATTACCTGATATCCTTTTAAACTGTCACAAAATAACTGATATTAATTGCACTACAGTAATTCTAAGTTTGACCCAAACACTCAAGTCCAAATGCCAAATCTGACTAAATGCAACTCTTCCCAGGTCTTTTCTCATCTAGAAATCCACTTCAGATTGAAACCTACTTGCATTATTAATGTTTTTATCAAACCACTTCAGTATCTTTCATCTCATGCGTACCATGGAATGGATGGCATCCCATTCCATAACCCTAATGCCATGTGTACCACACCCCACTGATTCTGTGATATATGGACTTGATATCTCCATTTGCAGAGGCCAGATCCTAATGTAATGAAACCATTATTTGAATCCTTAAATGCAGACCTATGCTATCCATTAAAACTGTAGATCAATCTCATTGCAGTTCCTTTCTTACCAAGGTACTTGAGAAAATGGTATTTCTGTAATTTCTTAGCTATATCAATGACTATCATCTAGTGTGTGATCAAAAAGCATTGCTTTTGGCTAGCACACAACAAAATTACAAAACTCCACACCATATCCACTGTTCTATATGGAAACACTTATGACTGTATATTAGCACGTCATAATCTGAAAAAGATCTTCTAATTACATACTTCACCCAGTATTTCTTCATGAATTCAGAAAATACATGCTTGACTGATTCAAAAATGTACTTCATTTATTATCCTTTCTTATGAACTGGACTCCGAATTTGAAAACAGCCTTCTTTTGGTTTATTAACAATGTACTCAAATTTAAATCTGGTGAAAGAAATACATTGCTGTTTGGTACTATAGCAACATTATCCCAGTCTCTTCAAGCTAAGAGGTCCTTGTCACTCCCTACAATTTTCAGAGTGTTCTGTAAGACATTCCAAATACTTAGAGAAATGAACAGATCAATCTCTGCCTTCTTCTCATCACAGAATACATTTTCAACCATTTCTTCCCAAATCAAAGCAATGTGTTCTTTTTCTTACTTCCTTGTTCTTAAATCCATATTCATACCCCAAAATTGACTGCAGCTAACCTGTAATCACATCTGCTTCAGTCCCTAACACTAATCTGCTCTAAACTCTTGCTAGTAAAATCTGCCCATTTATAGCTTTCTCCTCATAGAGCACAATTGCACCACCTTAAAACGTAACCCATAATCTGCCTGCACACATAAGATCCACGTGTGTAACCCACAAAATCATTTATAAACTTCTATTCTTGAATCCATACCATACTTTGCACAATGTCCATGCTTTAACCAGTCATCTGGGATTCTCTTGTCTCCTGTTTCTTTCAAGATGCAAATCCCTCATCACAAATGATTCACTACAGATGATGCTTTCTCTTGTCTTTATTCCAGGCTGTGCAGCATATTCCTACCCCATATTCAATCATCTCAAACACTGAATTCCTTTTCTACCCGAATTAAAACCATTCTTAGCAATGACTCACAGTGCAGACTGGAAAATAAGTTGTTGACTGCAACTGAGCTGAAAATATAAGTATCTTGATTTTTTTGATTATTTTTACAGATTACTATTTTTAAAATTTAATATATATATATATCTATATATAGCACTTTGTCTATTCTGTATCTTTACAAATCCTTATCTGTTTAAAAACTTTCATTTGTGTCTCTAGTGCTTGCTGGCTGTAGGCTATTGTTTTAACTGAAGCATTTCCTCTGTGTAATTATCTTTGGCTAGTGGGGGCTGGTTCCTTTGTGTTCTGAAAAGCTGTCTTGGTATTTAAGCCCTAACTTTGATAGGGTTTCTGTCTTTACACACAGTGCAGACTGGAAAAGAAGTTGTTGACTGCAACTGAGCTGAAAATATAAGTATCTTGATTTTTTTGATTATTTTTACAGATTACTGTTTTTAAAATTTAATATATATATATATATATATATATATACCACTTTGTCTATTCTGTATCTTTACAAATCCTTATCTGTTTAAAAACTTTAATTTGTGTCTCTAGTGCTTGCTGGCTGTAGGCTATTTTGTCCCACCCTCCCTCCCTGTTGGTGTCTTGCTCTTATACTTGGTGGCTTTGCAGTTGCCTTACTGTGACACTCCTCCCAGTCTAGTGTCATTAGCTCATTCTGCCTAATACAGAGAGAACATTTGATAAGGCCTTCAGTTCCTCCTTTTTCCCTTTCAAAAAGTAAAACAAAACTTTTTTTTTTTTTTTTTTTTCGCCTGAACCTCCTTGTGTTCTGACTGTGCTTCTCAAACATTTTGGCATTATACAGTATATTTCAGAGCATTTATTATAACTGTAATAGCCTTAATATTGCTACAACTCAAGTGCTCTAGGTTGCACTGCATCTGAAGTGTTTGTGTGTTTTAGCTGTTTTTCTGTATATATAGACTTTTCTGTTTCTTTTACTAAATAAGCTCTGTAAAGTTGTTTTATTGCATTTCTGCCTGTATTTCTGAGTTTTTTTTGCACTTTTAAAGTTTGTTTTTGCTTAGTTTAATTGGTAGGCTACACACTCAAGCCGCTATTAAAGCATTTACTGTGTTTCTGTACCTAATTTCTGCTACTTTGTAAAAAAAAAAAAAAATTCCTTGTTTCCCGCCTTTACTGAACTAGAATAGTCCAGTCTTCAGGTATTGCTGATCTCTGGGCTGTGTCATAGTTCCTGTGTTGCCCACATCCTTATTTGGATAGGAGGAAGCTTCTTTGTTCACCAGTGAGAGTGGGGAACTCTGGGCAGCCTATCTGTCCCTTGAGGAGTGGTTCCAGCCCAGTGACCTGTAGCTTATGGGCCGTTTTGGGCCATTTCCTATCTCTTTCTAACCCCCTGCTTTAAAGCCAGCTTTAGCGCACTTTTGCGCTTGTAATTTAAAGTTTGTCCTGTTTTTTGCATTTACCTGTTGAGGCTACACACTTAAGTACGCTAGCCTGTGTCACATATTTACTGCATTTTCCTGCTATTTGTTGAAAAAAAGAAAAACAAAAAAAAAAAATTATTATCCTTGTTTCTTCCTAACCTAGAGTAGTCCAAATACAGGCTTTGCTGTATTCTGGACTTTTGGAAAGTTCCTGTGTTGCCATTTCCTTTCTTGGATTAAGGAGGGCTTTGTTCACCAGTGGCAGTGGGGAGCATAGAGCAGCCTATCTATCCCTGGAGGAGTGTTCCCAGCACAAGAATCTGGTAGTCTATTGGCCATTTTGGGCTAATTTCTAGCTCTTTCAAATCCCCCTGTATAAAACCCGCTTTGGCAAGGTTTTTGCACTTGTTACTACTCAGCCAAGCTCCTCGTGGTCCTACAGAGTGGTGCTAGCAGCAGAGAGGCTAAAAGAGCGACTGCTAACCTGATAAGTGTTTTTTCCTGCTACTACCTGGGCGACTGTCCCATCTAGCTAAACTGCAAATATTTCTGCTTCTTGAACTGTTTTAAACTGCTTAAAGTTGTTTTTGCACCTGCACTTTTTAAGTTTGTCCTGTTTGTTGCATTTACCTGTTGAGGCTACACACTCAAGTGTGCTAGCCTGTGTTACATATTTACTGCATTTTCCTGCTATTTGTTGAAAAAAAGAAAAAAAAAATTATCCTTGTTTCCCGTCTTTCCTGACCTAGAGTAGTCCAAATACAGGCTTTGCTGTATTCTGGACTTTTGGAAAGTTCCTGTGTTGCCATTTCCTTTCTTGGATAGAGGGAGGTTTCTTTGTTCACCAGTGGCAGTGGGGAACTTAGAGCAGCCTATCTATCCCTGGAGGAGTGTTCCCAGCACAAGAATCTGGTAGTCTATTGGCCATTTTGGGCTAATTTCTAGCTCTTTCAAATCCCCCTGTATAAAACCCACTTTGGCGAGGTTTTTGCGCTTGATACTACTCAGCCAAGCTCCTCGTGGTCCTACAGAGTGGTGCTAGCAGCAGAGAGGCTAAAAGAGCGACTGCTAACCTGATAAAAGTGTTTTTTCCTGCTACTACCTGGGCGACTGTCCGATCTAGCTAAACTGCAAATATTTCTGCTTCTTGAACTGTTTTAAACTGTCTAAAGTTGTTTTTGCACCTGCACTTTTAAAGTTTGTCCTGTTTGTTGCATTTACTTGTTGAGGCTACACACTCAAGTGCGCTAGCCTGTGTTACATATTTATTGCAATTTCCTGCTGTTTGTTGCAAAAAAGGAAAAAAAAAAGTTATCCTTGTTTCCCATCTTTCCTGACCTAGAGTAGTCCAAATACAGGCTTTGCTGTATTCTGGACTTTTGGAAAGTTCCTGTGTTGCCATTTCCTTTCTTGGATAGAGGGAGGCTTCTTTGTTCACCAGTGGCAGTGGGGAGCTTGGAGCAGGCTATCTGTCCCTGGAGAAGTGTTCCCAGCACAGGAATCTGGTAGTCTGTTGGCTGTTTTGGGCCAATTTCTAGCTCTTTCAAGTCCATCTGTATAAAACCCACTGTAGCTTTGCGTGATTTTGTGCATAGCGCTTCATCGAGCAGCGCCATTATTTGGGTTTGAGCCTTGGAACTGATCTAGTTCTCATAATAAACACCCTATTCCTATGCTAAAGCCTAGCACTTGCTCACTAAAGCAATTATATAAGTCAGCACTAAAAAAAATTAAAAGCACTACACCCTCACAAACTCCCCTTGAGTAACTTGTTCCCCATTGGCCCTTTTTTCAATTATAAAGGAATTCCCAATACTATTCTAGCATGTCCAAAGGTCAGTTGTCAATCTCCTCTCCGGTCCAGCTGGTGAACCTGGGAATCTTGAGGCAATGTTACAACTGCCTAATGTACACAGACAACCCTCTCCTCCTCCCAACAAATTCCAACACATGTGAGAGATGCAACCATATAGCCAAACTGGAGGCTAAGCTCTCTCAACTCAGTACTGGCGTAACCAGTCAGGAGGAGAAGGAAACCACACTCACTACAATTCCAGTCTCACATAGACCTACCACGACAGCAAACCAAACACATAAACACACAAAAACATACTTGGAGGCTCTAAATAAAAATCTGCCTAAGCAGCAGAGACCTCCAAAGCAGACACCCAAGCAACCGCTACCCCAAAACAAAACACATGCAACACATAGCTCACAAAGCCAGTGTGCCGAACAGTCACAGCCCTTAAGGCTAAACAACACACCTGATACACTTGTAATAGGTGACTCTATCATCAGGCACACTGACGTCCCGCTCACCAGGCTGATGAGCTGCCTATCGGGTGCTAGGATCCACCACATAACACAAGCACTCAGGTCACTCCAAGGCAAGTACAAATATGACTCAGTCATTGTCCATGCTGGTGTGAATGACCTGAGACGTACCTCCCTGGACTACATGAAAAGAGACATAGAGGAGCTCTCTGGGCATGTAGCCCAGGCCGGTATGACCCTGACCTTGAGTAGCATCTTACCCTCACCAAGAATGATGCCACAGTATGAAGACAAGATTATCAATTTCAACAATTGGCTTAAGTATTGGTGTCATTCAAAGGGGATCCAATGCCTGTCAGCCTGGGATGACATGCTCGACAAGCCACGATGCTTCGCTAGGGACGGCTTGCACCTGTCACCCCTGGGCTTTGGATATTGGCAAAGGCTCTTGCTACCCCCATAGTGCCTTTTTTAGGCAAGGCTCAAAAGACAAACCCACCTCCATAATTATCACAAGGGATAAGAAACTAAGAGTAATGCTACTCAACGCCAGAAGTCTAAACCTCAAGCTTAGCATGGAGAACATCAATATCTGTGCAGTAACAGAAACCTGGTTCAAGGCTCGAGAGCACCCCAGCACTACCAGGTTATACCTCATACCATGCTTTTCGCCCCAAAACTTGGACCGAACCACAAAAGGGGAGTATCAATATTCACAAAGATACCCACACCTCCAGGTTGGTGGCACAGCACGAAGCATCAGAGACTATCCATGTGCAACTAACAGTGGGTAAAACTGCCTTCCAGTTTATAGCCTGCTACAGACCACCCTCCCAAACCCAGGAACCCCACTCGGCCTTCCTGAGAACACTGGAAAATATGAAGGTCTCTCCAAACACCATTATATTGGGTGACTTCAACTACCCAACCATAGACTGGGAGCATTACTCTAGCTCCAACACCCTAGCCCAAAGGTTCCTAGAATTTATAAACTCAAATGCTATGGAACAACTTGTTACCACTCCCACAAGAGGGGAAAACATACTGGACCTGATCATCACCAACATGGGGACTCTATGCTCCAGACCAGAAGTGTATCCCTCACTGGTAAGATCAGACCATAAACTAATCTCACTGGATATTCACATCCCGACCCCAACCCATGCCCAGAAAACCACAGTGAAAAACTTCTCTAAAGCAAATTTCACACTCCTCAAAACCGAGGTGGAATCCTTCAAAGCCCCCGGGCCTCTGGATAATACGGCCCAGACCACAAAATCCTTTATAAACGCTTATGAACACCTTCAGGAATGCATGGATCATGCAATCCCAAATAAAACCAAGACCCAATCCTCCAAAGGCAGACGTCCTGTCTGGTGGACCCCAGCCATAAACAAACTATACAATAGAAGGAGGAAGCTACTACAAGTCAGAGCAAAATCCCAAAAAGGGAAGGCATCTCTGATCAGTATTAGCAAAAAACTACGGGCACTCATAAAATCGCCTAAGGCCAGCTTCGAGAGAAAAAATTGCACAGGACACTAAGGATAATCACAAGGCTTTCTTTAGTTATGTTAGGAACCTGGGTGGGAATTCCCAGATATGCTCAGAATTAGTCCAAAATGACAAAAATACACCGAACCCACAGACATTGCCAACATCCTAGCTGACAGGTTCAGCGCAAACTTCTCCCCTCCCCACCAAAAGGGCTAATATCTATCCCAGCAGAGTGCTGCCCCTGACATCTCAGATGCTCAGGTAAGAGCTGCCCTCTCCAAAGCAAGAAACACAGCATCAATGGGACCAGACGGTGTCCCGGGCTGTGTCCTACATGAACTCCAAGAAGAACTAAACCCAAACATAAAACTACTGTTCAATCTCAGCCTTACTACAGGATATGTACCCAAAGAGTGGCGTACAGCAACAGTGGTCCCTCTCCACAAAGGTGGTGCCTCAACGGATCCTGGAAACTATCGCCCCATAAGTCTCACTAGCTTGGTCTGCAAAGCTATGGAAAGGATCATCATGGACCTTATAAATAAAGATATTGGGGACCTACAGACACTGGATCATACCCAGTTCGGCTTTGTTAAGGGCAGATCCTGCCTCTTAAACCTGGTCAATTTCTTTGAAACAGTCACCAAGGCCATTGACAAGGGGAAGGTGGTCCACACAGCCTACCTGGACCTCACAAAAGCCTTCGATACAATACCCCACTGGCATTATAGATAAGCTCACCAGCTTAAATATAAACCCCTATGTCACTAGATGGGTTGCAAACTGGCTCAAGGACAGAACCCACATGGTTAGAATAGCTGGAGCCATGTCAGACTCCAAACCAGTTACAAGTGGCGTCCCACAAGGCTCAGTCTTGGGACCTCTCTTGTTCGGTATATATTTCTCGGAGGTACAGGCCAACATGGAAGGACTGTGGCTGACCAAGTTCGCAGATGACTGCAAACTGGGCACCATAATAGACTCTCCAGCTGACACAAGCATCCTCCAAAAGGGCCTCATAGAAACAGACAACTGGTGCCAGAGCCATGGCCTCAAGCTAAACGCCAAAAGTGTATAGTCATCCCTTTGGCAAAAACAAAGTGCCCACAAATTACCACATAGGTGGTAATCCATTAAGTACAGAAGAAGTAATTAGGTACCTGGGGACCCAAGTTGATAGCAATCTCTCATTTGACAACCACGTGGCCAAAGTGGTTAGAAAAACATTTTATATAGCCCACCTAATCATGAAGGGATTCACATCTAGATCAGGGAGGTCATCGTGCCTCTTTACTCATCCCTCATCAGGCCCATAATTGAGTACAATGCCCCTTTTGGGATGTACCTTACCAGACACCTGCAGCAACTGGAAAGACCCCAAAAGTACCTCACCAAGAGGATCAAGGGCTCAAACAGATGCTGTATGCTGCCCGGTTAAAGAAACTCCAGCTCTACTCAGTGGCATACCGCCTGCTCAGAGGCGATCTGTGCCTGACTTATAAAGCCATGTCCAACCCGGAATTAATGGACATGCTGCACCTCAGAAAATCCAAATCCCATCGAGCTACGGCGAGGGACTTAAACCTCAGCACTGAAATAAATAGGACATGCTGGAGGGACAGATTCATAACCCAGAGGCTCCCTTCACTCTGGAATAAAATCCCAGTCCAGGTTAGGCTGAGTCCCTCATTGACTCTCTTCAAGAGGAATCTTGATGAGTGGATGGGAGATCGTAGGTTTACCCCGGGTATCACTTCTGTGTCACTGTTAGACAGAAGCGCAGTATACTAACCTCGAAAAAGGGCATAGCAAAATTAATTTAAAATGGGTGGCGAAAGCCATACACACTCTGGCTAGGCTTATAAATGCCCTAGGGCAGATAGCCTAGTATGAACCTATGAACCTATGAACCTATGACTCCACCTGTACCAGCTTTGGCAGATAACCTGATATCTTGATGCAGCTTCAGAAAGCAACTCCACAGCTTGTACCTTCATTCTGTCCTGTACTTTGTGTTGTACTGCTAGTAATTCTTTTCACTTCTGTATTTATTTAATGGCTTTGTTGCTTTGGTTCTTGGTTGAAAATTGTAAATTAAGTTTAGATAATTTACTTATTTACTAAATGAATAAATTGATTTATTGTTAAGCGTCTCAGAATTTACCATATTATGTCTGTTATTCTAATAAAATAAAATGAGTGAATACAGTTAATCCTGTAATGCATACGAGTAGCTTGGCAAAGACACTAATTCCCTCAAAAGCCTCTGGTATAGCCTGTCATCATTAAGTACAATATCTGGTGTGTGTGTGTGTGTGTGTGTGTGTGTGTGTGTGTGTGTGTGTGTGTGTGTGTGTGTGTGTGTGTGTGTGTGTGTGTGTGTGTGGGTGTGGGTGCATGCTTGCATGCATACATACTCTTTTGTGTTCTTCTTTGGAAAAACACTTGTTCTCAACACTGACACTTCAACTGTATTACATCAAACGCATAAATACACTTAATCTGATGACAAACATTGCAAACATCTACTTCTTTCTTCTCAGTCTTACAAAGTTTATGTTGAATATGCTGATGTCTAATGTTGTCAGATCCAGCTCTCTTTAAATCTGTATGCCATAATCACAATGTGTCTAACGCAAGGTATGTTACTATACTGTTGAATGTATACAATGTATATTAGTAGCAAGAAAAAGATGGGTTTGTAACTTAATGCCTTCCATGACTTTTGAATAAATTGTTATTCATCATATGAACAGTAATGGTTAATTACTAATTTGGCAACATAAGCCCAAGTTCTTCTTCTTCCAGCTTTTTCCTGGTTAGGGGTCGCCACAGCGGATCACCTGTCCAGTCATGATTGGCAGTGGAGTTTTACGGTGTCGAGTTGCTAGCCCAGCACCCAACTTTCCACAGAAGGAACACACATGCAAACACTCACACCTAGGGTCAATTTAGAGTGTCCTATCCACATACAGCATGTCTTTGGGATGTGGGAGGAAACCGGAGCACCCGGAGGAAACCCACGCGACCACAGGGAGGACATGCAGACTCCGCACAGAAGGCACCCTAGCCGAGGATCAAACTGGAGAACCTCTTGCTGTGAGGTGGCAATGCTAACCACTGCACCACTGTGACCGCCCTGCAACATGAGCCCAAGTGCAAATGAAAAATGGTTTAAAATGTGTTACAGATAGAATAGTAGCTGCTCCACAAATGAGAGCTATTGAATTGTTTAATAATATATGCCTCATTTGATATCACTCTTATTGGAAAGTTAGGGGGGTAATCCTGTGAGTTAACATTTAATTAGTCAGATTAATAAAGCTTTCAGTGACACCTCTCCTGTAGTCTTGCAAAAACATAAAAATGAAGACAGCGCATTGCTGAATACAAAGATAAGTGATAATGCATGGTGATGAATATGTTGGTTATCATCTGCAAGAGTGAGAATATTTCCATGGAAATGCTTGCAAAAATATGCTTATACTCCATAAGATTGGAAGGGATTTTCCCAAATGTAGATACAATATGTTGGAGATATTATTTAGGTGTTTTGGGTACTTTAGGGAACTTATTTTTTGGTCTTGTCCTAGATTAAATAAGAATTAGATGATCAATAAATGGGTTTTACACAGAAACAAAGAAATAACTAGAGTATCATGCTTACTGTGATGTGACGTCTATAAACATCTTGCAAAGAAAGAAAGTGTAATTTTATTTTTGCTAACAATTGCTGCTAAAAGGCTGTTAGAAGAAACGGAAGACTGATCAATCTCCAAATACTGATGTTGTATTACAAATTATGGATGAGTTGCAAAGATGAGAAAGTGGTTTAGTTAAGAAAATATAACGGAATAAATGAGTAGCACTTTGGTTACTGTGACAAATGTCAAAGCCGTAACTGGGGAGGGGGGCTGTCCTGGGAGCTAGCTTTCAGGGGACAAGATCAGCACATGCTAATGGTCCTGGCATTGCCTTATGAAGTTGTGAAAATAAATAAATGCCCTTCAGAGCTTTCATGCCACCAAAGAGTACATCCTCTGAGGGTTTCAAGGATCGACAGTTGGATTGTGTCATTTCTTTACTGGACAGATAAGGTCCCTTTGGGGAAAAAACATCCATGTTAAAAATTGTGTTGTTTAATAACACTTTCCTGTTCAGGAAAGTTATTTTAAAGCTAGGAGTTTATGTTTTAACTAAATGTCATGAGACTGCATTGTACATTTAAATGAGAGAACTCTTTCCTCTTGTCAGTTTAAAAGTTGTTTACAGTATTTCCAAACTATTTCTTGGACAGAAATTGTCAGGCCCCAAAAGTAAAAGAAACAGACATTACTTTAAAGTGCTTTTTACTATGCTTTTATGTGAAAAAAAAATTACTTTTAAAGACTTTAAATTTTTACCATCTTTTGCTGCTTGCTTTCCCTGGGAAAGAGTCATCATTTTCGACTTGACCATGGAACAAACGCTCGGTCCCACGGTTGGTCCCTCTTCCAGCCACAAAACTAAAAAGTTAGGTTAGCAATTTGCCTCAGCTGCAGGTGAGTGACTCTGCTGTGGCTATTAGTTGCAACTCAGACTACTTATCTTTTACCATGGATCCCTCTGGTGTAGCACCTACAGCCACTATAGACTGCAAGTTAGCAATATCATCTACAGCTGTTGGGATCCCCTCCGTGGGCAAGAGAGAGTTACTCTTATTGGTCTAGACAGAGGGAACAGGGAAGGCTTCCTTGTTTTGACAGAATGTTGTATACCCGTCTCTGGAGCTGCTGCTGCCATTAATGACACTGTTGGCCCAATTTCTTCTGTCAAAAAGAAACAGAAACCTAAACATTTATCTACTCCTCCTCAAATTTCCTTGGACAGGAGTAGTTTACTGTCTCTGGCTCAGGGTTTAATTCAGACTATTGGTCCTTCTTATAAAGCAGTTTCTGGTAAAAGAAAGAGGAATTCATCTTTTTCTGAATAGATTCAAGACTCTGAATCTGGATAGGAAGATGAAGGGACAGATACAGTTGTTTCCTCAGACTTCTGATTCAGACTCAAAAAACTGCTCGTTCTCTTATTCTCCCAGGGGTGGGGGTCTCTTTCTCTGAGACTATTTTCAGAATATGGCAGTGTTTTCAGTCTGACAACACTGAGCGTTCTTAGTCCCTCAGAAAATACTACAGCTGTTACAGAAAGAATTTTCAGAACCTTTTCCCATTCCTCCAGTTATGTCACCTTTGGAAGATGTGTGTATTACTGCTTGCAGTTTTCCTGATAGTCAGCCAGCTGTACCTAAAAAGGCAGATAGGATGTGTACAGTTCCTCAGTCTTAAGTTTTTATACACTCTTCCCAAATCTGACCAGCAGCTATAGCTTTAGTTGATCCTACTGCTACTAAACAGGTCCAATTCTACTCTTTCTGATAAGGATGGTTAGATTATTAAAATGTAAGGGAAAAAATGTATTCTTCTGCAACTTTGATTTTTCAGAATTTTGAACTACCAGGCACATATATTAGTTTGTTCTAATTGTGAAAGTATGAGGAAAGCTTTGGCTGTAGTTTCTTTTTGTGAGGAAAAATCTGCATTAAATAAATTTTGTTTCTTCTGTTGTACAAGTCACTACTCATTGTTTACAGTGTGCGACTGATGATGCTTCTTGCAGGGCTATTGTCACAGGTACTGTTTTGAGAAAGTTTGCTTGGCTGCATTCTCATAACATCCCAGATGATATAAGAAATTAAATTTTAAATTCTCTTTTGGGTAGAGATTTATTTTTTGGCCCCTCTGCTGAGGGTCTATATTACCAAATCAAAGTTTTAAATAGGCGAATATCACAATATCTACACATAATGATCGAAATAGCAAAAGTACGAACGGCCACGTCAGTGATTTTTTTTCCCAGGGAAAAAAAAAATTGCTCGGCCGACAAAAACCAAAACAAACTATCAAACCCTACAAAAGTGTGTGTGGGGGGTTTGAAGCCCCTCCCCCTCAACTAAATATACCAACTCCAAGATTGTTCTACAGTGAAGAAAAGGGCACATTTCTGATCACGGCCAAGCAATTTTTTTTCCCTGGGAAAAAATTTGCTGAAGTGGCTGTTCGTACTTTTGCTTCTTCGATCATTATGTGTCGATGTTGTGGTATTCGCCTATTTAAAGCATTTTTTGGTAATATAAACCCTCTGCTGAACAGTTAATAAGAAAATTGATGAAAGGGATAAGATTTTTCAGCCCTACTTTTCCAAATTTTCTAAGGGATTTTCTAATCCCCTCATCCAGTTTTGACAAAAAAAAAAAAAGAAAACAGGCAGTCGCAACAAAATGCAGGTAAACAGATGCTTAAGAGGAAATGGCAAGGGATTCCAAAAAGAATCTAGGAACCTCCCAAAGCCAAGGATAGTCCAACAAGCCAGAATGACTCTTTAAGGGACCTTGTCCCCTGTCCCATCCTGGCAGCCCCATTTTCCTTCCAGAACGTCCTGAATCTCTTCTTTTCTCTTTGGCAACAGATAGTTTAAGACAAATGAGTTCTGAAGATCATTCATCAAGGTCACGGATGGCAGTTGACTGAAATGCTCCTTTCCAGAGGGTAATCCCTCACTCACCAGACCAGACTCTTTTATTTCCACCTGTTCTTCATCACAAGCTGTCCCATGGAGTGGTAGAAACAATTCCTGCTTACCAGGTGAGGAATATTTTTTTATTCAAGTATGTTGTTAATGCCAAAGAAAGAAAATGCTTGGAGATCATTTCTGGATCTTTCTTTTCTAACCAGTTTGTGATAGTGCCCAAGTTCAAAATGTTGTCACTTCACAACTTGTTGCCTCCTCTTCCGTATTCAAGTTTTCTGGTAACACTAGATTTAAAAGATACTTGTCATCACATTGCTATTTATCTGGACCTCAGGCAGGATTCCAAGAGAACATTACAGGATTGTGTTTCAGGGTGTCAGCTTGACACCTTAGTTCAAAGAACTTTTCTACGACAGGGAAAGCTAGATCCCTACATAGATCTATTTTTAAAGATTTTCACTGAGATTTCAGTCATTACAAGGGAAGGCATGCTTTATCGGCTAGAAAAGAGAAGATGTGTATCATTATTAGACTGAGTAGGTTGTTTTTTCCTGGTCTCAATGATCATTTATATGAGAGTGAGGGTTGATGTATATATGATGGGAAATGGGTGTTTATGTTTATAGCACTGTTGAAAGTGTAATGCTGAAACAGGTAAGCTGAATGACTAAATAAATAGTTTTGGAGAGCTGACTGTATATGCTGGCCTTTGTTTTGAACTGTGAGAAGAATACCTCAGGATTTTGGGTCTCATGGCATCTATGATTCTTATGATAGCCCTGGCAAAACTCCACATGAGAAAGATGCAATGGTATCTGATGTCTCTTTGATCTCAGCATCAAAAGCCTTTGTCTTTTCAAATCCCAGGGTTGGGGTTTGTCAGAAGAGAAATCACTTGATGGAGACAGCAAATATTCTTAAATCAAGGTCTTCCTTTCTCCCTCTTTGTTTCAAAGCAGCCAGTCACTACAGATGCCTCCAACTTTGAAGGGATAAAAGTGCAAGGTGTATGGAACACCAAGGAACACCATGGACAGATGCAAGCACATAAATATAAAAGTGATGCTTGCCCTGATGAAGGCAGTCAACTCTCTAAATCATCTTTGGTCCATGGGAACTCTTCAAGCTGTTATAGGCAATACCACAGTCATGTGGTACATAGACAAGCAAGGGGGAACTGGGCCGTACCCTCTTTGCAGGCTAGCCATGTTAGCTTGGAATATAGCTTCACAGAACAAGCTCATTCTACATTCTGTCACAGTAAAACTGAACAGGAAAACGGCAGACCCTCACAAATGAAACCAGATCAAGGAGAATCCAAGATTTAATCCATTTGTGGAGATTTTCTTAAGCAAACCTACTTACCTCCTCTCTAGACAATAAGCTGGCAAGAGTCTGTTGCTGGACTCTATACAAGAAGGCCTGGAAGACATATGCCTTTTCTTTTCTTGGGGCAGGAATGTTCCTGTATGCTTTTCCACCCCTTCTGCTGATATCTAGGGTACTTCTGAAGATTCAGAATGGACAGAAAAGAGGAAAATATTCTTCTTGGATATTGACAAAAGCAGGCCAATATCTAATTATTTATGCTTTCCCCAGTCTGCTCTTAGTAGACAGAATACCTCTCCATGGAGACCACCTCTGCAGTTGTAGACAGACCAACCTCATTTTCAATCTATACAGTTAAAAATATTGTGAAGCATGTGATCAGTTTGTCATTTTCTTTGCATAGTTCACCATTGTGATAGTTTTATGATGACTTCACAACTTCCCTTGTTACTTGATCATGCTTTACTGATTACTGCATCATGCTTTAAACTACTATATATATTGGAAGTCATGATGAAATTCAACTGGAAGAATCCAAGTTTTTGCACTCTAGATCTCGAGCATGCACACAATCTTCTTGAATGTTTGTTTAGCCAGTGACTAATCATTGTTGGGAGTGTTAAGAAATCATTCAAAAACATTTTGTAATGGACTACTAAAGGACATGGTTGTAAATTGCCTATAATGAAACCATCTTTATATCATACATTTTAAGAAATTATAGGGAAGTCCTAATATCCCTGTTTTAGGGAATCTCAATAAAATGTTGTTTGCTTCTCCATTAGAGGGGCACTTGGTCCACTGTGACCTTCATGATATCACCTAATAGGCTGGTTTCTGGAAGAAGGATCATGTGTAGACAGCCCTTGTTAGGCCATTATTGGCTATTATAGGTTCATAGGTAAGTACTAGGCCAGCTTCCCTTGCAGGACATTTTAAGCCTAGCCAGTTTCTCTTTTTGTGCTAGAAATAACCTTTCCCACTTGGTTATAGATTGGCCTTACCCAATATATAACCAATCTATCCATCTGCTAGTGATAGAAGATTATGCTTCATCTTCGTTCTTCAGGATATTTTGTTAACTTTTGATACTGTGGACCACGTGTTATTACTGGAGTGCATCACCTGCATCCATGTAATATGGAGGGGTACAATGATTCAAAAGATTAACTCACATTTAGAAAGAAGACACCAGCCGGTTTGCTTTGGTATCTGTTTCTCTGTTGAATCAGTTCCCCAGTCAGTCCTTGAGATGCTGCAAGAACAAATGTTGTCAGTTATACTTATTACTATCAACAATCTCATTAGTGGTGATCATTTCAGGAACTGGAGCAAGTTATAAAGCTGCATGGATAATATTCAGCTTTACCTGTGCTTTTGGCCTTATTTATTCTTTGCTAACTGGATATGTGGGCTGGTCTACCTGAGTCGTAGGTAATCCCAATCCTGTCTTTCAGAGCTGGATTTTATGAAAGTGGCTGAAGCTCAGTCCAGATTAGATGGACGTACTGGTAGCAGGTCCTGCTCATGCCTTTGGCTCGTGTGTAGCATTAAGAGTCAAGTTGGATGAAGCACCTTCTGAGGAATCAAATGGGCACAGAATCAGGGCATAATTCTGGATAAAGGTAACAGACATCAGGAATACAGTTTCTATCTGTGTAATAGAGCATAGCTGAAACATCTTTTTCCAGTTCTAGACTTGACCCTCTTGATTAATCCAAATGGACAACAATCTTATAAGCCTTAGAATATTAAATCTGTGAGTCAGTGGTGAAGATATGTTTGCCTCCTTTGAGTGTTCCTCAATGTCTTGGAGGCAGCAGAGCTAATCATTGTGTGCAAACTTTAGCTAGATTTCCTTGTGTGTTATTCTTTTAAAGACATGGAAATTATAGAATAATAAGGCTGAAATGCAATAATGAGTCATTGAACTGTAAACTTTGAAGAATGTGACTATGCAGGTATGACCTAGATATGTATAATTCATGTGCAGGTTTTTTGCAGTGGGCCAGTTCAAATTTTAAATCTATTTACTAAGTATAACAATTAAAGTATATTCTATACAGTGGAAAAGTTATTTACCAAAGGCTGTTGCTGTAGTTTTGCAGAATGTAAAGATAAATCTCTAAACCATTAAATAATAAACAGGTCTGAATAAGCTACAAGGAGAATAAAGCCAACTCTTTATTTTATTACAGATAAAATAATCAGTAGCAGTTTCACATTCAGAACATTACCAGATATGCATTGCACAGCCAAACAAATATGTGTCATACAATATTCTTTTTTAACACATTTTTGTTCCCAGGGCTAGTGTATTGTTGTATTTTCAGTAAGGTCTTGGCCATGCTATGTCATACCTTATTGGGTACTGTTTAAAATAACTTACTATAACTTTCCTAACTGTTTTATTAAACAGAAGGGATACATGAAAGACATATGGCTGATGAACCTACAACCTCAGAAACAGCTAGTATGCATTCTCTAAATACACGTGTGACTTGTCTTGCTGAGGTTCCTACAGTTGCAACTTGCATTTGCGTAAAAGCAATGTTGCAATGTTACATGTAATACACCTAGCAGTCTCAAGGCCTCATTTAAGCTAAGAGACTACATCCAGTCAAAGCCTGGGTCATAACCTCCATCCCGGGCACTAAGAAGACTTTTAAACTTGGGTGCAGATGTAGCCTGTCTGACACCCAAAGGTAGTAGATTCCATAATCTTGGGCCTAAAGAGGTGACAACATTTTTTGAGGTTAATATTAAGATTTGTTATCTCAGCCAACAAATTAGAATCCTTTGTGGGGAAATATCTATACGGTATGCATGACAAACAATTATTATTAGCAAACTTAGAATATATACCTTACCAAATAACAACTGATAATAATGTAATCCCTAAGGAAGTCCATTGATTAAGAACCAAATATTCTTTTGTTAAAGAATTTTGGACCCATTCATGTTTCCTAATATCTTTAATCTTGCACATACAAAAGGAAAAGCAGTTTTTCCATAACAGATCTAAGTTTTAAACAATATAAGCAATATTTAAGGGTGTTGAGAAATAACTGACTACAATCTATCCATTATGAGCAGGTAACTCTGTTATATGACTGTATTACTCTTTAGCTCAGACATCGAGTGTTTCTCTACCATTATTCTGTGCCAGACATATACAACCATCACTTCATCACTCTCAAAAACGAATATATATAATAGTTAAAAAGAAACAAAGAAGACAACAAATTATTTATTTATTTGCAAGGGGGGGGGGAGCCTCTGTACCTCTGACAATACCAAGATCATAGGAGTTTACTAGGCTATCAACCCAGAAGTCATTTCAAGCCTAGCTGTTTCACCCAATGTAATACCAAAGAAACTCTAGTCAATACCCAGGACTGTATTTAGTAATGACTGCCCATGTCCATGAGGGTTGTGGGCGCTATCCCCAGTAAGAATTTACGGTGCCCCATCCACTCGTCCAGGTTCCTTTTAAACAATGTCATAGAGGTGCTCTGTTTCACATGAATTGGCAGCCTATTCCAAAGATGAGACAGTCAACGGGAGACAAATCTGTCCCTACAGCATGTCCTATTCAAGTTGCAAGCCATATTTAGGTCCCTGGAATGGGTAGCGCTAGTCCCAATTGATTTACAGATATGCAGCAAATTCATTAGGTTTGGGTCTGAGATTGATCTGCATGCCAGGCATAAGTCTCCCCTAAGAAGTCTACATGATACAGAGTAAAGTGACAGGGACTTTACTCGGTCTGTGTAAGGCACGTGGTGGAGACCCTTGATTTTCTTTGTTATAAACCTCTGAGGTCTTCCAATTGCTGCAGGTGCTTTGTAAGGGACATGCCAAAAGGGGTGTTATACACAATTATGGGGCTGATTAGTGAAGAGTATAGAGGGGTTATAACTTCCTTTGCTCTAGAGGAGATGCCTTTACTAATCAAGTGTACTACATAGAAAGCCTTCCTTACTACAGTAGACAGATGGTAGTCAAAGTTAAGGTTGCAGTCAACTTGTGATCCGAAATCCCATATCACTTCGTAGGTACTTAGGGTATTGTTGTTGATCTGCTAGTGTGAAGAGAGATTGTTTTTGCCAAAGGGAATGATGATGCATTTCTTACCATTCATTTTGAGACTGTGACTAAGACACCAATCACTGGGCTCTGTAAGAGTCTCCTGAAGTATACTGACATCATTTAGGGATTCAATATTTGTACCTAGTTTGCAGCCATCCACAAACTTAGTCAGCCACAACCCCTTAGTTTTGGCCTGAACTTCTGAGAAGTATATACCAAACAGTAGGGGGCCTAGCACTGACCCCTGTGACACCCCACTGGTCAGTGCTGGGCCATCACTAAATATATTAACTCTGAGATCACACAACTTCCTAGCCCCTACTGCTCGATGAGCTCTCACTAGACTACATAGAATGATCAATGAAACAAAGAATCAATGGAATGCAGGATCCGTCAGCCAAATGAATGTCCCACCCACATCAGAATGTATAATGCTTGGTGTATTTATATATATTTCAGTTACAAGAGTCTAATATTCAACTCGTATGAGCTGAATTTGTTTAGGAACATACTGAAGCTGATCTCTCTGACTCAATTAGAACTGGGCCATCAGAAATGTAGAGAAACCATCATATGAGAGAATGGTCGGCAAGAGGGATAGGGCTACCAAATCTAGAATTATATTCATTATCATCAGTTATAAAAATAATATATCTTTGTATTAATAACACTTACACAGCTAGGTAGAAAGAGTTTTTAGGAATTTTTTTATAAATTCTAAACATTATAGATATTTAAATAATTATATCATATTAAATAACAGTCTACATTGGTTATTAAAGGATTACCTTATAGGAAAAAGTCACCAAACAAGTGACTCCTATTTCATTTCTACTATATTCGATACTTTTAAAATTTTATATATATGAACCTGATATATAATGCATGGATCTTCCTTATATTTCCAATGGCATATACCCAAAATAACATCTCCACCTCAAATTTAGAAGCAATGATCACATTTAAAGAGAAAAATCTGCTATATTGGTTTCAATTAATAAAAGATGAAAAGCTACATTTTCTTGATTATATTAAGAACAAATATAATTTAGATAAAGACGTGGTGGCTAGATGTACAATCCTGCAGACAACATGTAGAAGGGGAAATTAAGTTAATGCAACAAAGGATAAGAGAACATATCCCAAAATTAATTTAATATCTAATATTCTTAATGCAACAAACCACATTGGGACAGGGTCTCTTATTTAAATTATATAGAGTTGTAAGGAGAGAAACAAAAAGTTGCAATGACTATTATTGGAACTATTTTACCCAAATTAATAATAGACCTCCGAGTGAAGAAGGTAAAAAAATAATTCTAACATCTTCTAAACATGAAACTTCATCTCTTAGATGGAATCTCTTTACTTGGAAATTTTTGCATAGATTTTTCTTCACACCACATAAAATTGAATTAATGCTTAAGCAGAAACAAGTTTGTTGGAGATGTAAACAAGAACTTAAAGCTGATTAGCAACACATTTATTGACTGTACTATCTTAACACCTTATTGGAATAACATTAATCTTTTTCACTGGCTTTTTTGGAGATAAATTTGTTTTATCAAACTCACTAATCCTTTTTAGCACTCTTGTTCCTATATGTGTGAAAAATGAAGTATCATATTTTGTGGTCTATACTATCTAAAGCGAGAAGGGTTATAACTCAGAATTGGAAGAACGACTCTAAACCCGCCTTCAAAGAATTTCTAAATATTGGAGCTGAAGTCTGTGACCTGGAAATCATTACAACTAAGTCAAGAATAATCAGGGTTACCTCTTGCTACAATGCAAGGACAAAACTCAGAGACCTGCCTGATAAGCAAAAATAACTGCAATTTAGATTTAATGCAATGTATAATAACTTGAATGACTTGATGGTTAATGGACACTCCTGTAAATAGTTGTTTTTCTTTTGTGTATGAGGTTTAGTTGACATTTTTTATTATGTTCATAAATCTCTCACTGTAAATATTGTTGTGATTATTTTACAAATTAAAAATCCAATAAAAAACTTTAAAAAAAGAAATGTAGAAAAGACAGGCAAGACTGATACAGACATAAATAGGGGTGGGTTTTACTTCTGCTTCTTTAGATTTATAAAAGCTGACAACCTATTGCAGTCGCCTCAAGCATCCAAATATTTTTTATTTGTTTTATCTAGTGCTATGCTGTTTGATCCATTTTTTCCTTCATCCAAACCTCCTTTTCCACAGCCATAACCTAGCATCCAGTGCCACCCTTAAGGTTATGCCTTAATCAGGACTTCGTCTTCACTTATCAGGGCTGCTTCTCAAATTGTTTTAACTAGATATATGTGTAATTCTTTTTATTCATGTGATCGGTAAAGGACACCAAATAGGAACAATAATTTCTATAGCTTAAGATATGCTTTTTAATAAAGACTTAAAGAACACAGTTTTAATATGAATTTTATATTATCTGGCTCTGTGATGTAGCAAGATGGAGCCTTTGTGGCAAAAATTAGGAGGTGTATCACCCAGCAGGATAAAAGCATTCTCATCAAACTAAACAAACAACCTAGAGGACAAATAAAGTCTACCAAAGCCACATATGAGGTAAATTTGGCCTCCCAGGCCAAGGAGAACCACAAGGCATTCTTTAGCTATGTCTGCAACCTCAAAGGCAATACACAGTTTTGTGCAGATCTCATTGTTAATGGAGCCATCTATACTGAGTTAGAAGATGTAGCAAACCTGCTGGCAGACAAACTCAGCTCTAACTTTACCCCTCTTTCTTCTCGTCAACCTTTCCTCAGAAAATCCCATCAAATATAACCCCCCCCCATACTATCATTAGGGAACAGGTCCTCAATGCTCTTTGTCTCTCAAAGCCCAAGAGCACTGCATTGATGGGCCCAGACAATATCCCAGGATGCCTTCTAAATTACATGAAACATGACCTAATGGTTCACACTGTTTACCTTGACCTGGTCAAGGCATTTGACACAGTACCCCACTCAGGCATTGCTGACAAACTTGAGAGGATAGGTATACACCCTTATGTCAACCAGCAGATAGCCAGCTGGCTCACAGACAGGACCAAGGAAGATAGAATTGAGGAGTCCACCTCTACAAAGAGGCTGGTCACTGCCCTCAGGGATTGGTCCTAGGACTGCTTCTGTTTGGCATTTACTTCTCAGAGGTGGAGGCCAATGTCAAGGTTCTCTGACCAAATTTACAGATGATTTCAAATTAGGAGGAGTCATAGAATTCCCCACCAACACTAATGTTCTCCATTTAGGGCTGGCACAGACAAATATATTGTATCAGAGCCATGTGTCTACAGCAATGAGGAAATCATTCTATTGTGTGCAACTTATAAACAAAGGTATGGCATCTAGGTCCAAGGCGGTCATTGTTCCACTGTATTCAGCATTCATCAGACCTATTACTGGGAAGAATGCCCCCTCTGATATGAACCTAACCAGACATATACAACAATTGGAACATATATCATTTCTGTGTTCATATATTCTACTTTTTTCAGACTGAAAAGTGACATAACATTTCAGAAGGGAAATTGTGCCACTAGTAGAGTGGTATACTTAGCTACCTGCTCTATACGCACTACATTTTGCATAGGCAAGACCGAGCGTCCCCTCAAGACTAGAATATATGAACATAGAAATGATATAAAAAATAAAAAAACAAAGTAGTGCATTGTTTAAGCATTCCCAGAATTGTTTAAATTTAAAAAAATGTGTGCTTGGTATTGTGGAGCATGTAAAGCCTGAACCCCGGGGTGGTGACTTGAGAAATCTGGCAAAGAAAAAAGAAACTGAGTGGCAGCTATGTTCCCTCCAGGGATAAATGATGCTATATCCATTATTACTATGCTACATGAAAGAGCAGACAAACTTTATTTTTTTAACACTTCTGTCACTGGATTGATATAACATGCAAGTATATGTAAATTAACATATATATATATATATATATATATATATATATATATATATACATACATACATATATATATATATATAGATACACAAAAATATTTTTGTAAATATAAAAGTTAATATGTTTTATATTGACATATAGCATGCTTTTAAAAAAGAGAGGGTGGAGACTTATGGTTGTGTGAAGTTGTAATTTTGTGACATCTGTTGTGTGGACTGGTTAGCAGAGTTGTCTATTGTGTTTAAAATGGTATATAAAGTGCTTTCAGGTGGTTGTTGAATTATTCTGATGCAGTCTTTGCTGTTAAGAGATGAAAGTGCTTAATTTTCAGTTTTATAATAAAACAGTGTGAACCTGGAGGAGCCTGGATCGTTCTTTCTACATATCCACAAAATAAACAGCACCTTAATCACCTATTCCAAATACTTAAACCTTGCCTGTGATATAAATAGGACCTACTGGAAAGATAGGTATGTATCGCAGAGACTACCCCATCTATGGAACTGGCTCCCCAGCCATGTGAAGCAGAGCTCCTCCCTAACCCAATTCAAATGTAACTTGGATAACTGGATGGGGAACAGGAAGTTCTCCCTGTTTTGGCACCTATATCTCTAATGGGCACAGGCAGCCTATAAATGGTTCATCTCCCAGGCCTCTGCTTGTAAATGTTTAATCTCCCAAGACCCTGCTTACACTTATCAAGATACCAGAACTTGTCAGAGATTTGGGATGCATGGCTAGACTTACAAAGGCCCTAGTGGTCATTAGCCTAGTACACACCTATGAACTTTACAGTAATCCAGGCAATTGGGGTTTGATTAGCAGCCCTGGCAAAAGACAACGAAGGTAGATAGGAAGAGAAGTGAAGCAATGTGGCCTGCTCTCTTCTTCTCTCCTGGGGGGGGTGGAGATGAGGGTAGGCACTCAGTGACAGTCTACAGTAATGTGATTTGTCCAGTGAAGATGGGAAAATACTTATTGTGCGTGTAGAGGCTATTTGCAGACAACAGTCCTTGGAAGGAATTAGGAATGACCAGTGTGGACAGCCCATTGCATCTCCCCTTTTGGCTCTGCAAGCCAGATGTTAAATCCCCCAATCACCCTTAATGGCTGTCTAAATGATGGCATGTTTTGGCTGATCCTTGCTCCAGTGAAGGAGAAACAAACTGGCTGGGAAGGGGTTGATGGTAAAAAGGCAGTGGGAGTAAAGACTGAAAAAATATATGAAATATATGAATTCTATAATACTGGTGAACATGTTTTACTGCAATATTCAAAACTGATATTAATTTTAATATGACTAATCCTAGGCAAACTGTGACAGCTACCTAACTTCATGTTTCTTTTGAGCAATGTATGAGTATATGCTATGCAAATCAAATGGTGCTAACTGGTCAATGTAAATTGTTTAATTCCATGGTAAACTTTGTGCCATATAATTAAGGGCAACTTACAACAAGTTATTATATTACAGCATCCCTTAAATGACCATAAATGTATTTTAATTCAAATATGGCCTATTCCTGTAACAATGGTCAGTAATCTACTGACTGATTCAGTTATTGAGCAAGTGGATTACAAAGCACTAGTATCACACTAAATTATTCAACAGCTTGCACATGTTTGAGTGAATCTGCCTTCTACGCTTGCAGGAATGCTTCTGCTCTGCTTATTATTTTCTTATGCAACACAGATCTCAGTATGTAGCCTAGGACCTCGTTATGTCCTTGGATATCCAGAAACTAAATCTGTTCACCCTGCACAGACTTAATCCCAGCTAATAAACAGAAAGAAAGCAATTCAAAAGAATGGCAAGCAAAGAAGATAAACATGCTTTTTTTGTTTTCTCAGGAATCTTTTGAAAACTACATAGAAGACCGAGAGTAAAATGTAGACCACCAATGAAAGACAAAGACAAAAGCTAAGGTGGGGTACAAGGTAGTCATCGGTAAAGTTTGAGAATATTTCAGATCAAAAGGCAATTAGAATTCTTTATTAACCTGTATCACTGACTGAACACCTGACAAATTAAATTAGACACACAAGAATGAAACACATCTATCTCTTGGATATGGTATTTACTATTCTTCTAAAAAGTAAAGAAGTTAAATATTATACAAATATAAATATAAAATATATTTCTACTTTTCTTGTTCGAGTCGAGTTTCACTTGTACCGTAAAGCTTACTTGAGACATATTGTTGTCTCTACAGAGATTATAAATATAAAATATAAATGTATTATATAAATATAATTTGTTGTGATCCCTTAAATGGGGCGCTTGGCACCCCCACATCCAGAAGAAACCACTTCAGAGACACAAGAGATATAGTTTCCCTTGATTCCTCGGAGAGTAACGGTTGTGACCCTGCATGAGCATGCAGCCCTTAAAGACCGAAAACACAGGTTTAGGAACAGTTTTGCTCTTGCAGTTTTACTTTCGATTTTGTATGTAATACACCAGTGATTTCATTCTACACAATGAATGAAAAGGTCAATGAATGGACACAGCTGATAAAAATGGATGACAGAAAATATTCTCAATGACTTATGTACCTGTGCATGCACAAATGACAAGCAAAAACATAACAAGAAAACTTACGTGGTAGGAGACACGTCTGAAAGTTTCAAGGAAACTGATAATAAACTGATCCAGCCTTCCAGGTATGGCTGAGTAATACCAATGTTCAAAGATGCCTTCGGTGTAAACCTCAGAATAAAAGGCTATTTATTTCTAACTAGGTAAGGCCATAAGCTACAAGCATAACTTTTAAAGGGTGACCATTAAAAGAATCATTAGGCATATGAGTTTCAGGATAACTCAGAAGCTTTAGATGAGTTGAGTAATGGACTCAGTTATACAGAACACAAATGGGCACAGAGCAATTCAAACGTAGGCCTACAACATAGTGCTCTAGCATATGATAGCCCTAACTATCTACAATACAAGAAGTAGAAATGCAGTAACAACAGTGTTATAGTACCACTACAGAGTATGATAACAGTCTAGTAAACGTCATCTGGCACAAAGCCATCACACTGAAATGAGAACCAGTTACACCAGTTCATACTTTTCCATGTGCTCTTGATTCACTCTCCACCTATCTAGCTTTCACCCACACACACCTTTGTCAGAACACATGTTGTCCCAAATACACATATGCCACAGCAATCAAACGAAAATGTTAATCAATCTCAAGTGCTCACATGCCTACATAATACATCCTCTTACTAATACACTAATACATTGGCATGGAAAACAACTAACTGGCTTCTTTAACAAGACCACTCCACAACCTTTTATTGTCATTATTATAATTTAGAATTTAATAAAAATGCCCTAATAACTAGGTACTAGCTATGACAGCATTCTACATTTGCAGGAACAAAGTGATCAGATACATGTAGCAATACTGAAAAGGCCATAGGCACAAGGAGCTTAACAAAACTGTGCAACTGATTGAGATATGTCTCACACAGAAAACACTGCACTCCATTTACACCTCAGAAAATCTTTACAAGCAAGTGCTCCAGAAAATTCAGGCTCTTGTCAAGTTCATGCCTGGTTGGTCTACACAGCTTCATTGAAGGATAGTTTTGGAGCAGTTAAGCTTAAACTTATTCTGTATTATTTGCAGAGAGGTGCACATAATGGTAGCTGCTGTAGTTTTCTGAAAGCATATTTAACTGAGGTAGGGTATTAATAATCATCACCTTCGTACACAGTCCATCCATATTCCTTCAGGCAGCAAGGGTTATAACTACAGCTTTTTATCTCATACATAAAAGTGACAAACTTACAGTCTCACATGGACACATACTCTGCACTGAAACAGTATATTCACTGCACCAGTACAGGACAGAAATCTGACCAAATATCCCTACATATACATGAGCTGTCTGCATGGGTTCAGCTTCCAACAATCCAAGGGGTGGAGCCAAGTCTTTTAAGAATGGAATATCCTATGTACCTGTGAATAGGTACTAAATTCCCTTCTCTTAAACCAGATCAACACACCAGTGCCTTTATGTTTTTATACACTTTGCAGAGATGACACATTAACTACATATTCAAATGTTCCCTTAAGGTTATATAACCTCAACTAAAGGGTTGTTTAATATCACCAGCAATGGAACCAGTTTCCTTATTGAGGTTTTTCCTCCTCAGATTAATTTTTCTCTGCACTTATGTAAGCCTTAGTTCGGAACTTGGCAGCTCCACTAACTCCTCAGTAGCTGATCTCTAATGAAAATGAACAATATTTCTCCTGGTTGGTGATCTAGTTGTTTCCAAGCATCAGAATCATATGTCAATATGTCCACACTTTCATCTCCACCACCCAAAAAACTATCCTGGTTCTCCTATGTTCACAACAGCATGGACCATATATCCATAATTCTATATGTAAGCTGCTTCTCTAAGGTCACAACTGGCAGATTCTGCTTCCTCATTATGTGACCAAACTAATAGCAAAAGTATGTGCATTTGTCACATACTATGCAGGAGCCCTACCCATGTTTATAATTTTGAAAAATAATACAAAAACACCTCAGTTTAAATAAATTTTACCAAATTAGACATAATATGAAAACATTGGTCAAGAATAGATACAACTTCTATAACAATTATTTAATATTTAGAGAAGTTTTAGCCAGTTTAGAGAAATAAAATGTAAGTTAGTATAATATAAACAGAAATTACAATATGAAGTGAGAGAAAACAGTGGTACATTTAGATAAGATAGTTGGGGGAGAGAAATTGATTGAAGTAAGGAAATGAGTGAAGGAGGAGGAGTAAGGAGGTGTAAGGTATCAGTAGGTACTTGTGAGGCAGTTATTGGGTCTAGTGTAGATTCTAGTGTAGACCACCATGCTCTAAAATATCACCACATTCTTAACTGAACATATAATGGGAAAAAAAAATTTTTACAGGGCACAAGCCCCCCTGCACCCACTACCCCATTAAAAATGAAAATCATATTCATAATTCTGTGTTTGGTCATGAACATTGAGATATTTTAATATATGGTGAAACTGGGTGAACTACCAATATTTAGGCAACCAGCTAAGTTAGTATACAGTCTGTATGTGCTGCAGATTGCCTCTTGGGACTAGTTGCTTTGCTGAGGGGAAGAAAGAAAGGTGTAAATGAAGTAAAATGCAACAAATATTGGGAATGCAAGTGTAGTAATCCCAGAAGGGGGGATGGGGGTATTTGCCTGAAATAAAAAAAATCCAGTAACATTAATCACTGTTACAATGAGAAGGGAATGGTCATCAGATAACTGAGTACAACAGGAAAGCATCAGCTGTGACTAATATAAGGCATATCATTTGGCAGCTGTTGGAAGTTAAGCTACAGAAATTCTCTGAAATGAATGGCTAGTGATCAGGTAAAAGTCTTAGCACTCCATATACTAGTACCATATAGTTTACACTGTCATAATCTTTAAAATACCATTGAATTAGCAGTCATAAGAGTACTCTGGGATCACTACATGACTTGGGGGGGGGGTGTGGATTAGCCTGTCTGCTCTCAACATGGTTGACAATGACCATCTCTTTTACATCACTCTACCTTTAGCCACCTGCTAGGAAGTCTGTTCCATGAGAAATTGTGCGAGCACAGACTACGGTTACTAGGATCTGTGCTAACATGGTCATGTGGCAGTCCATATGAACACTGTCCATGAAACATACAGAAAAGGGACAAATAATGAATCTATATTTTCATGTAGATTCAAAGACAGCAAATAAGGAATTGTAAACATATATTAAAAAATGGAGGGCAGGTAGAATATAAGTACAATGATAAGTATGTAGGGTGGGATAACCAGAGTCAAAACATCATTAGAGGTTACATACGAGTCTGTACCCTGTGAAGTACTGCTCATATAGTCTTATCACAGCCCATTTGTCTTGGCAGGGTCTGAAAGTTCTTGACGTAGTAGTCTGCTAAACTTTCAAAACAGGCATAGTCCACACCTGTCATATATAAAATGCTACAGACGTTTTAATTAACTACAGAAATGAGTATGTCAATATCAGCCAAGCAGTTCACATTTGTAGTTGACTATGAGGAGGGAAGAAAATGCCAAGTATACTGACTAAGGGCTCAGTGTTAAAAAGTGTGCAGAATAAAGTTTTATCACCTCTAAAGAACTTGTAGCCCAATGCAAATAACTTCAACCTAGCTAATCTATCATCAAAAGAAAGTTGTTGAGCAATACTCAGTCTTTCGGTAAAAAAATTCTGCATCAATCCAAGACTCAAAATGCTGAAACATATTCTATATAAAGCTAAACTGATGCTTCTATAAGGGAACCATGACATCACAGTGTCTAGAAGTAACTATTTGCAATAAATTTCTGATAATTATAAAATACATATGCATAATCATGACTATGCTGCTGTTAAAATTCAAGACCCTTTCACTCATGATGCTATGGTCCTTAACACACTCAAATGCTGGCAGCATTTCACTGTTAACAGAATGTGAATATGAATTGTTGTTTTAACTAAAGGGAAATAAGTTAAATTTTGTAATATAAAATGATATTTCTTTCTTAGATACCCATTGAAATAAGGAGTCCATATATCAGTGAAGATTGTTCTTATCCCCAGGGTAGTGACCATAGATCCTACTTTAGAATCATCAGTGTACTTGCCTGCCCAAATATGGTCCATGGAAGGAAAAGTGGGCATAAATATATTAAAAAGGAAAGGTCACAAAACTGAACATTGTGGGTCACTTTTACAATATCAGAATATAAATATTTTACCATAACTTAGCAAATTTGATACAATAAGCAACTATTGATACAGTTGATTCATTTATTTACTGACATTTGATTACCAGGAAAGTCTGACTGGGTATGTGCCCATTTTCAGCAGAAGCCCAAGAAGAAAAGCTTCAAAGTATTATACAAACATATAATTACAATAATTTTACAATCTTCAAAAATAACATAAAACATATACAGTTTAAATAAATTCTACCAAATTAGACATAAAGTGAAAATATTGTAATATAAACAGAAATTACAATATGAAGTGAGAGAAAAAAACAACATTATGGCACATTTATTTATTTATTTTTATTTTTATTTCTTTTTATTTAACATTTGTTGACCGGGAAAGTCCGACTAGGTTCCACAGATCCTGTTTTCAGCGGAGGCCCGGGGAGAAATGCTTTTAGAATATCAGAATATAAATATTTTACCATAACTTGGCAAATTTGATACAATAAGCAACTACTGATACAGTTGATTCATTTATTTACTGACATTTGATTACCAGGAAAGTCTGACTGGGTATGTGCCCATTTTCAGCAGATGTTACACATCCACTGCCCTACTTCTCCTGGCATAGCTGGCAATACCTCACATCGTCCCACTCCTTACCTGTATCCATCAGTTCAATACCTTCCCTTCAGTCGATAGAAAGTAGATAGAAAGTTCAGTAGATAGAAAGTCAGACAGAAATTGATTGAAATAAGGAAATGAGTGAAGAAGGGGGAGTGAGAATGTTTAAGGTATTACTGGGTACGTGTTCATATTTAAGGATGTAGTTTGTCCTGGGGCTGGGGAAGAATTTACACATATTTTGGCTAGGAAGTATTTCAGAATGATTTACAGGACTGAAGGGAGGGTATTGAACCATTGGATACAGGTAAGGAGTGGGACGATGTGAAGTATTGCCAGCTATGCCAGGAGAAGTAGGGCAGTGGATGTGTAACATATGCCAGCACAGCTAGCTGGAATTTAGTAAATAATTATATGTTATTTGAATATCAAACTGATTTGTACAGATGCTAGTGTTGAAAATGTATTTGTAAAGTTGCTTGTTAAAAATGTGCCAATGTGCCTTGCTGGATAGAAAAAAATATGCATGTATTATTGCAACTGTTTAAATGTATATGTTTCAACAAATGATACTAGAAGAGAAGAGGTTAATCTCAAACTTTGAAAATAGTTTGAAATTAAATTACCTGGCTTAGGCCATAAAGATTGTATCTTACAGTTCTCAATGCAGCCAGAGACAAAAAGTCTGTACTAAGAAACTTCCTGCATTGTCATTGGGGTGAACTAACTGCTACTCTGGAAGGGTGGAGGTCTGAAATTGTTTTACGACATCCCGGAGCTGCAGCAAGGCTCTGTGTGTGTGTATTATTAACACATATGTGCTAAATCCTAACAGCTTCTAGCCAAGGGGGGAAGCATGGGAACCAGAATTCAGATGACCATATGTATGTGATGTCATTCTGTATTCTATCACTAAAATAATGTTTAATACTACATGAAACAGAAGTCTCAAAGCACTCTGTTTTTGTAACCTGACAAAGAAGATCTCTCACTTACTTCATCTTGCCTTGCTCTAGTAAGTAATCAAGGAATAATAATTCTTTAGATCAGTCAAAAAATTAGTTAAGTATTGTTTCTGTAACTGTGTCAACCTGTCCACCTGTGTTATTTTTAATATTTCCTGTGACTGAAACTGGTGTTTACTGCAATGAGATATTTAGTATTTTCACATTATTTTACTATTTATTATTAAATATATTTAAACTTTTCATTGTGGCTGGTCTTTTAGAGAATATTTTAATCTCTGAGAGTACTTATATATGTGTGGTGACAGCTCTGGCTGCTCATGAAAGCCTTGCTGTTGGTCAAACTACCATTTGTATTAGTATTAATTCCACTCAGTATAATTGGGTACCCTTGCAAGAGCCTTAGAGTAGCTGACTTTGGAGTGTCTAGTGGCGATGTAACTACCTTATAGTCTGGGCAGAAGGGGGCATACCTAGTAAATCTGTGCCAGCCTTTCCCAGGTGTGTGTGTGTGTGTGTGTGTGTGTGTGTGTGTGTGTGTGTGTGTGTGTGTGTGTGTGTGTGTATATATACAAATCAAATCTCAAAGAGTGTGTGTGTCATCTGCTTGGAACAGGGGCACGAAGCACTGGTTTCACAGAGAAGGTGTTAGAGGACTTGGCATGGACACTCAGCTGAGGACTGAACTCTACAGTTGTGCCAGTGGGGAGTCTCATTGTGGCCCTGGAGAGAGAGAGTGAAACCCAGACCCCAGACTGAGTATGTTCCCCATGTGCTTTTAAGGGAAAATTGTACTTGAGGCAGATAGCTGCATCTGGAAATACTGGGTGTATCCATTTTTGTTCCAGTTGTATGTCCCTCTCCAGTGTCAGTGGTGATAGATTCAGGCACCTTGATTACTGGCTCAGAGAGGGGATGTCACAAGGAGTTGCAGGCCTCAGCAACATGGTACAAGTACAGAGCATGCCCAGCAGATTTGATAGGCTTGTGGACAGAGTAGAGTTTTTGGTCACTGAATCATAATAACCAACTGGGAGCATAATTATGTAGAATGGTATTTAATGTTGGACAACCAGAGGGGATCCTGGATAATTTTACAGGTGATTGATGACATAGTTATGTCATCCTGGTGATGACAAGGTTTTAATAACAGGCTGCTGTTATATTGTATCAAAAGCCTTGGATAAGTCAAACTATATTACCTCAACAGGGAATCCAGAATCAATGCATCAGTTACATTAATATGAAAATTAATTAATTTTTGAGTTCATGAATGACAATGAAAGAATCCATGTTAACATCAAAACATAATATCTTAGATGACATTAAGCATAATAAGGTTTTTGTAGTATTTATCAGTCTTACAAGTTAAATAACAGGTCTGTAGTTGTCCACATATCTGATGTACCCCCTTCATGAACTGGCACCACAACAGCCTCACATCCCATTTCTGGTAGATAACCTGAAGAATGATTTTCTAAATACATATGGTAGATATGGGAGAATGACTTTTTAATCTTACAAAGAAAACAACTAAGGCCATCAGGGCTAGGGCCAGCATGAACCCTTATTTTATATAGAGCCTTAGAAGAACAAGAAAGTCATGAACAAAAACATTTACTTATGACCTCATCAAATTACTAGAATGGAAGTCCCATCCAATGTATGTTTAAAGAAAATTGCTAAAGAGCTCAGTTGTTTGATTACAGCTGGAAATGTCACCATCATCCATCTTGCAGTAATATTTGCTCTTTGTGCTTTACAGTAAATTTACAAATGTCTACAGAAGGATTTCTTGTTATCCGCTCTTTGAACTACCAAACTGTATTCATATGCATACATGTTAGGGGGTGCACCCCCCTGCAAAAATCTCTTATTTGATTTATATGTTATGTATTATGACTTTATAAACATGTCATTTTTCAATGTGGCTATTGGCTCCATGATACTTAGTTTTATGATATGGCAAGAATTCCTTAAACAAGACCTTAAATGTATAGCATTTTTCGTAACTTCAATCCTCAGTGACGAAAACCACAAATTTTATGAGGAATAGACCAAAAGTATGAGGTGAAAATCTGGACATTCCGAGGAAATCTGGACAGTTGAGAGGTATGCTACAATTTGATTACTAATTCTTTTACACATGCTCATAGGATGCCTCCTGATTCGCAGTGCAATAATGTCAGATCCTTTTATATGATGGATCTCAATTAGTAATAACAAGTACTAAACTCATCACCCTAACGCACACACATACACTGGTGAATACTTTAATTCCAAACTAAAATCATTATCAACAAGCCTGTATACTTTGCCTTCAAGCGATGGGGATGGCTATCGGTGTCAATTCGTATAAGTTTCCCATCAGATAATTACTATTTTACATAAAAGGAGCTGCAACATTTCTCTTTCATTCAAAATTCTATTATAAACAGACCTCACTGAGACAGGCTGGCTCAAAATAATTGGTAATAATTGGTCTGAGTAGTTGTATGAATAGACCATTGTGTTACTTCTTTTCCTTGGCTAAAACAAGCCTATATATATGTCATTTCTGATGTAAAAATACTGCTTATTGTGTGCAGTGCACTGTGTGCTTCAAGGAAGGTGAACAAGCAATGTAAAAATGTAGAAAGATATATTACTGTGATATGGAAATAGTATATATATATACATATATATATATATATGTATATATATATATATATATATATATATATATATATATATATATATATATATATATATATATATATGTATATTTTTTTTTTGTTTGTTTTTTATATACATTTACATACATACACACACACACACACACACACACACACACACACACACACACACACTTTTCTGCAGGACACAACTACCCAAATCAGAAACGTCCTGTAAAAGTGAAAAATCGTTTCTAGATTGTAACCCTTTCTAAGAAGCATACATTTTTTTACTAGCACACCCTGAGACCAAGTCCCCTACCTACTAGATGCGCAAATTTCTCTTCTAAACAGTCACTGCTCCTCTTCAACCTGAATTATGGAAAAAATAATCACAGCCTGCCACATCTATAATTTTAATAGCCTGCCGTACTAAATGTGTAGCCAGGTGTACTTGCGGTACTCAACTGGGTACATTTTTTTTAAATCTAAAAATAATAATGTCTGCACATTTGTACGCAGAATGCTCACAAATTGGACTGCTTATAAAACAAACATTTTAAAAGCATAGGAGATAAGAAGTGAAATGTTGCCTTCATAAGCCCTGACTATGGGGTATTGTTTGACAAGGTGGCCTTTTTTAAATGTTAGGTGGCCGTGGGTTGGTGGGGGGGTCGCACATCTCAAATGCTATAATTTACGTACATCTTTATTACCTTTGACCCCCCAATTCAGCTTCGCCTCTCCGAGGTATATTGAATGACTTCATAAACACAGAATTGTTCACATAACTGAACTAAGCCTTTAAAGGATACTTTACCAAGCAATAATAGCTGCAATGAGACTAGCCTCGTATAGGGTTGCCACCTTTCCAAATGCCCAAAGTGGGACATTTGTGCTACAAACATCAGATTTTGCAGGGCAAAACATACCCACGGCCAGTACAAAGGACAGAACTTCAGTTTTTTGCCTGAATAAAAGTGTATTCTTGTAGCATTTTAGTTCTTTATTCTGTTTCCTATAACATTTAGGTGTTTCAGATACAGAATAACTGTTTTATGTGACTATTACATAAAATATAGAAAATAATTTTGTCCTAAAATCTCAGGACATTTGCCATTTTTTCACATTGTTTGCAGGACACAACTGCCCAAAGAGGGACTGTCCCTCGCAAGGTGGGACAGGTGGTAACCCTAGCCTCGTATAAAAATGCATACTACTCTGTGAAATAAGAAAGCGTGCCTCTTTGCGAACCTCCTATATGACTTTCAAAGGCCAGCGTCATTATTTTAATGCTCAGCGGTTGAGATATATGGATGGGGTTACACCTCTCAACCTCTTAGCACAAGAAATCTGGACAAGAATTAAAATAATGGGGGGGGGGGTCGAAAACCCAAAAATAGGGACCGATTTTAAATACTGCTCTAATAAACTTAGAAAGTTGCTATAACAGGATTTGTTTCAGCATGCATTTTCTGAAGGCTATGAAGTCTAAAGTTCAAACGTATGTCACTGTTTAGTGACTTCAACCCTCAATGATTTACCAAAAAAAAAACTACACATTTTATGAGGAAGAGACTAAAAATATGAGACAAAAAAACCGGACATTCTGCGAAAA